>NC_072772.1:618908-763908 GCF_022539595.1 Amphiprion ocellaris
TTTGAAAAATGGCATTTTTTTTCGACATAGTATAGTAAGGCGTTTTTTTTGCGCCAAAATTCATGATGATTTTTTTTTCAAAGAAAACCTTTCTGGAGTGTTTTTCACGCCCTCCTTTACATTATTTCATCATATGGCACGTTTTTACAACATGTTTGAAAAATGGCATTTTTTTTCGACATAGTATAGTAAGGCGTTTTTTTTGCGCCAAAATTCATGATGATTTTTTTTTCAAAGAAAACCTTTCTGGAGTGTTTTTCACGCCCTCCTTTACATTATTTCATCATATGGCACGTTTTTACAACATGTTTGAAAAATGGCATTTTTTTTCGACATAGTATAGTAAGGCGTTTTTTTTGCGCCAAAATTCATGATGATTTTTTTTTCAAAGAAAACCTTTCTGGAGTGTTTTTCACGCCCTCCTTTACATTATTTCATCATATGGCACGTTTTTACAACATGTTTGAAAAATCGCATTTTTTTTCGACATAGTATAGTAAGGCGTTTTTTTTGCGCCAAAATTCATGATGATTTTTTTTTCAAAGAAAACCTTTCTGGAGTGTTTTTCACGCCCTCCTTTACATTATTTCATCATATGGCACGTTTTTACAACATGTTTGAAAAATCGCATTTTTTTTCGACATAGTATAGTAAGGCGTTTTTTTTGCGCCAAAATTCATGATGATTTTTTTTTCAAAGAAAACCTTTCTGGAGTGTTTTTCACGCCCTCCTTTACATTATTTCATCATATGGCACGTTTTTACAACATGTTTGAAAAATGGCATTTTTTTTCGACATAGTATAGTAAGGCGTTTTTTTTGCGCCAAAATTCATGATGATTTTTTTTTCAAAGAAAACCTTTCTGGAGTGTTTTTCACGCCCTCCTTTACATTATTTCATCATATGGCACGTTTTTACAACATGTTTGAAAAATCGCATTTTTTTTCGACATAGTATAGTAAGGCGTTTTTTTTGCGCCAAAATTCATGATGATTTTTTTTTCAAAGAAAACCTTTCTGGAGTGTTTTTCACGCCCTCCTTTACATTATTTCATCATATGGCACGTTTTTACAACATGTTTGAAAAATGGCATTTTTTTTCGACATAGTATAGTAAGGCGTTTTTTTTGCGCCAAAATTCATGATGATTTTTTTTTCAAAGAAAACCTTTCTGGAGTGTTTTTCACTGCCCTCCTTTACATTATTTCATCATATGGCACGTTTTTACAACATGTTTGAAAAATCGCATTTTTTTTCGACATAGTATAGTAAGGCGTTTTTTTTGCGCCAAAATTCATGATGATTTTTTTTTCAAAGAAAACCTTTCTGGAGTGTTTTTCACGCCCTCCTTTACATTATTTCATCATATGGCACGTTTTTACAACATGTTTGAAAAATGGCATTTTTTTTCGACATAGTATAGTAAGGCGTTTTTTTTGCGCCAAAATTCATGATGATTTTTTTTTCAAAGAAAACCTTTCTGGAGTGTTTTTCACGCCCTCCTTTACATTATTTCATCATATGGCACGTTTTTACAACATGTTTGAAAAATCGCATTTTTTTTCGACATAGTATAGTAAGGCGTTTTTTGCGCCAAAATTCATGATGATTTTTTTTTTCAAAGAAAACAATTCATGTGACTCTAAAAACTCAACAGCTTTGCAAAGTCTAAGATTAAACTCTCCACAATTATCCAAAATAAGTTGGACTTGTAGATGAGAGCTTTAATTATCCTTCATCTACTTCCTGAAAAGTTTGGTCAATAAAAAAGGCAAAAACTAATATTTTCAGCTGAACTAAAGACAGACTGTGATTTTTCTGCTCACGTGTTGTGTTGTTGTAAACTTCCTCTTTCAAATAAATATCCTCCTAACCCCCTGGAAAGCAGCGTTTGTCCTGTTTTTGTGTTGCTCCTCGGCAACCCTAGACAGCCGGGTCCTAATGTTTTTTGAGCAACACACCATACTATGACGTTTTTACAATGATGGTTCTACTATGGAACCAGTTTGACATGTTCAGGTGTTCTTTGTGTGAAAACTCAGAGGTTTCAGGTATCAGAATGTGGTTTTCAACTTTCTTTGTTAACTTTCTGCTTCAACTTTAAACTAAATTTCCTTCACTTACCCAGCCCTCTGGACTTCCAGTAAGCTGTGTTCCTATTGGCTGTCCAGGTGGCTGCTTGGTATTATCAGGAACACCTGAGCAGCTTGGTGTTATCAGGAACACCTGAGCAGCTCAGTGTCTTCCTGCTTTATTTAGCTGCAGACAAACATTTCCTCTGCTTCTCTTCACCAGTAAACCGGGTTTGGTTCCATTGCTTTAGTTTGTTCTTTAGGCGTTGGTTTGCAGCTTCCAGCAGTAAAATCGTCTTTAATGTGTTTCTTGGTGTGTTTTAGGGCTTTGTACTGGATAGTTGTCTTGGTAAATGTGGTTCTTTAGCCACAGTTAGCACATGGTGCTAATGTGTGCAGTGATTAGTGGATTTGGTGCAGGTGAGTTGTGTCTTTATCTTGGCTGTAGTGAGTCTTCAGAGGTTTTTGGTCAGACACATTCTGTATTCTTGTTTGAGAACCAGCGTTGGTTGTCCAGAAGGTAAGAGTTCCTGTCCTGATTCTCTGTTCTCAGAGGTTCTCTGGTAGGCTGCAGGAGACTTCAGCGTTTGGGTTGTACTAGTTTGGTTTTTGTACGGTTTCATTTGGACGACTATCTTGAGGCTCCTCCATGTGGTTTAGTGAGGTTTTCTGGAACAGTTCTACAAAGCAACCTGCAGCAGAAGAGACTTTGAGAGTTTTTAGGAAGTTCTGGAGAGCAGACTTTAGAGCAGCAGAAACATTTGTCAGCAGTTTGAGCAGGAGAAGGTGAGCTTCAGAGTAGAAATGAGACGGAAACCTTCTTGACCTGTGTGGTGAGGTCCTGTACCAAGAGTTTGAGCAGGTTGTGAAGAGTCTGTAGTTCTTTGGTCTGAAAGCACAAGAAGAGTCGACTCATTAAAGGAGAAAACAGGAGATATTGTTGCTTCTTCTGTCGCTATGCAGTTTCCTTAGACTGAATATCAAGTTTATATTTTAAATGATTTATCATGTGAGCCCAAGAAGACTTCAGTAAACTCCCTCCATCCCCTGGACACAACACATTTTATTACCATGTTAAATCTTTTTTTTTTTTTGATATGTTTTTGAGTTTTAATCATAGTTTTAGTAGTTTTTTCTCTTTGCTTGTTTAGTTTTGTCATCTGTGTGAAAGGTGTTAAACAAATAAAGTTGAATTGATAAACTGAATAATTGACTAACTCATGATTGTGACAACAGAAGTATTTTCATTGTGATTTAAGGGTTTGTTTCATTTTTAAGGTTGGGGTTAAAATCTTGACAGAAAAAAAAAGATTAAAGAAATAAACTACATTTAAAAAAGCAATTAAATCTTACCCAAAATGTTTGTTGCATGAGCTCCAACAAAACCTGTCCAGGTAGAAGGCCACTTTGACAAACAGGAAGTGGAAGATTCCAAGCAGAGTTATAGAAGGGGGAACCGGACTGTACTAAGTGTGGTCGAGTATAGAGGGGTGTTTTGTGGGTTTTTAAGGCTGATAATGATTATTAGTGAGACATTTGGAGTAGATATTCATTTGCAGTAAATCAAAGTATTTAAAACCTTGGAGTTAAACTTACAAGAACACAAACTCTAACAGAAAACTTTGTTGATACGTTTTTGTTTTGTTTACAGATGTTAAGTTAAAGGAGTTTTATTCGTGACGTCTAACCAATCAAATCACTCCAGAAGACAGAGCGACCACAGGCAGATAAAGGTTCAGAGCCAAAGTAGTGCCATTTTTAAATCTATTTATTACCGTAAATCAGTAAAAAATAAAATACTGATAATCAGTAAATCAGTCAGCCCACAATTACTACAATTCTACAATGTATGTCTCTTTCCTTTGACTTGTTATTTGTACAATACACGATGTATGTTATGTCGTTTTTTCATACCAAAGGCTATACTATGATATTTTCTAAGAGACATACGATGCTACTCTGGTTGTTCTGGCTCTGGACCCCTGCACTCCTCCTCTGTTGTTTTCTGGATTGTACTCAGCTGCATGTCTTCGTCCACCAGGCCTCCGTTGACTCGTCCCGCCTGCCGTCTCTGGAGCTGAAGCTGGATTGGAACAGACCAAAGTACAGTCCAATCACGATGCCAGCTGCCTCTCAAAAGGCTCCTTCATCTGGCAGGTGGCAGCACTTCTTCTGAGGGGAAGCTGAGCTGGTCCAGCAGAACTTTGGAGATGTGTTCCAGTGGTTGGTGGATGTGTGGGGAGATACAGAGGGACCTTTGAATTGTTCACAAAGGAAAACAGGGAACTCATTGGTAGTTTTAGTTTAGGGTGCTACTGCAGTGTGTTTTTGGGTTTTAAGAGGTGAACAGGAAGAGTTTTTTTTTGTATTGATTATCTTTTACTTTGTTCTTGGTTGGAATGCCCATCAATGTCAACGTGAAGTTCACTTTTAGTTCTGTTGATTTATTTTTATTTTACTAACACCCATTTGTTTTTAACCCCTCACATGTTGTGTTGTTGTAAACTTACTCTTTCAAATAAATACTCGTCTAACCCTCTGGAAACCAGCGTTTGGACTGTTTTTGTGTTGCTCCTCACCTACTGACAGCTGTGGAATAAAGGCTATACTGTGACGTTTTTAGAGCGACATGCTATACTATGACATTTTTGGTGATATTTTGGACGACATAGTATACTATGACCTTTTTTTTTGCGCCAAAATTCATGATGATTTTTTTTCAAAGAAAACCTTGCTGGAGTGTTTTTCACGACCTCCTTTACATTATTACATCATATGGCACGTAATCCTGGTGTTCACCATGAGAAGAGAGGAATTTATTTTCCGCAGGAAATAAATTAGGCAATGGCGAGAGGTAAAATGGATGTTGGAGAACACACCTGAAGAGTGTGAGGACGATAATGAGACTGGTTTCACGGAGCCCCCAGACATCTCATTTGATTGGCTAAGCTCAACCACCAGCGATGGCCTGGCAGGCTTGTCGGAGGAGAATTTATTCCATTTTGTCGCAAAGTGATGGAGATGAGGCCTCTCTGGCCTGAGAGAAAGTACATTACTGAGTAAAATGACAGAGGGGAGAAAATGTGCAGCAACATTCATGCATTTGGAAGAAGAAGCGTCGCAGGAAAAAGCAGCAGAATAAGATCAGAAAGCCACATGAATTAACTGACCATCTCATTTCTCGTGTGCTCGCACTGAACACAAAGTCAGGATGAATCAATCCAGAAAATTGCTGCAAATACTGTTAATTTTACCCCAAAAACACAACTGTGTTTCAGATGTGTGAATGAATATTTAGTTGTGTATTTGCTTTCTTGCTGAAAGGTGGATGAGAAAATCAATCCGGCTCTCAATATGGTCAGTTTTAAAACAAACACAACTGGAGCTGAAATAAAGAATTATTCCTGTCAACCATTAAATCAGTCGCCCGCTATCCTGATCATCAGTGTTGTTTTGGGCTTTTGGAAACAGGGATCAACACTTTTCAGCATTTTTTTGGACATTTTACTGATCAAACAACTAATTGATTTATTGAGAAAATAATCAAAGGATTAATCAACAATGAAAGTAATCGTAGTTTACATTAATTAAACCTCAGACGCTGGTTAGTTTAGCTTTGTAGGGGACAAAATATGTCAATAAACAAGTCAATCATTAAGATGCTGGAGCATCAAAATGTTTTTTACTTCTGTTGACGGAGGAATCGGTTAAAATAAGTTTGTTTCTATAGAAAATTAGGTTTATATCAGTCAGTTTCACAAGCTAGTCTTATCTACCTGAAGGCATATCTGCTATTTTTCCAGTTTATCTCATTTTTTCATACTAGTGCTTCTCTAAAAAAATAACATTTCCATGATACAGATAAAAAATTATGCTGTCAAAAAGTCTGATTCTTGTTTGAACTTTGGGTTTATAGTCAAATCAGATTTACTCTATATTGTACTCGAAGCTAATCTTTTTATTGGTTTAACTGTTTTTGCATTAAATGTATTAAAGTATGTGATATTAGTTATTTTTCACCATTAAAAATTAAGATTTAACAACTGTTTGCTCATGTGGAATAACAAACTCTGTCCTTTAAACCGTTGGAGCATGAAAATTACCTTTTCATTTCCATGGAGAATTAGGTTGAGCTCAGTCTATTTCACTACCAGGCCACAGAATATACATTTCTATGATGCACTAATTATTAAAAAATGTGGTTCCTGCCTCAGTTTTCACCAGCTGTTTGTCAGCAGTAGTAAATCTTAAGGCTAATGCTCACTTTTCAAACTGTTTAATCTGACAACAGAAACAGATTAAAGATGAGTAACAACCAATGACAAAACGGCAAAATTATTATCAAATGTGGCTGAAATTGGGCACATTTATTTGATATAATCTTTAATTTCATGTAAAACTGTAGCAGCCTTTTGAGCAAACTTGAATCTACAGTGCAGAATTTTTGTCTCCCCTTTTAGCAGTGAGAGAAATTACAAAAACACTGTCAGCACACGCTTATGACGTATGTTTGAGACCAATCGCTTTCTGTAAACCTTCCTCCAAATGCAGAGTTTCTTTTTTATCTAGAGCAGGGGTGTCAAACATACGGCCCATGGGCCAAAATTAATGAGAAGACATGAACTGCAAATTGTAAAATTCCAAAACTGTACATTTTAAATATTTTCTAGATCTATTTTTTGTACATTTTTTAAAAAAAAGATTTCTATCAACGTCTTTTACTCCACTATTTAGTTATTTTTTATTCTTATCTATGTTGTATGTTTAAAAGGGAGAAAGTCGTCTGGAGTTTCACTGTACACTGTGTATAATAATTTTAAAAAGATAGTTCATTAAACAAACATTTTCAGAATGCACTTTTTTTGCACTAAAATAAAGGGAAACATTTCTAGTTGTGGTTATTTCTAAGTAGTTATGCTGTGATTTTACTGGTCCAGCCCACTTCAGATCAAATTTAGCAGTATGTGGCCCCTGAACTAAAATGAGTTTGACACCTCTGATGTAGAGCGTCACAAATGTTTCAACGCTTTCTAGGTTTTTCCACCATTCTCCTATTGGCTGTGTATTTTCTCTGTTAGCTCTTGCTAAGTTGTTGCTGGTTAATATATTGCTCCAAAAAAATTAAAGGAACACTTAATCATTAAAGTATAACATCAGATCAACTAAACTTCTGGGATATCTATCCAGTTAGGAAGTGTAAATGCTTGTGAATCCTCCCCTCTGTGGGTTAATAGCTTAGTTTTCCACTGTCCTATCATTAATGTACGCTGTGTAATTTATCGAGAACAAAATGACATGAGAATGAAATGGTCCCTTGAATTTTTTGAGCAGAGAATAAAGCGCATTGCAAATGGCACTCCAGAGTGGAAATGGTGGCACAGAAACCTGATTTAAAATCCCAGTGTACTGCAAAATACAGAGATTTATTTGGTCTAAACAGCCCTGTGTGGATTTGTAACTCCAGCTTTAATACTACTATTTCAGGTAGAGTGGTAGTATTGGCATAGAACATGTACACACAATTTATTCTATTCTTTAATCTTTTGCTTTTGTTAATTTTGAAAAGACTAAAAACATGTTCATCTTTTTTTGCCACGTTTTAATAGGTCTGCTGAGCTCTGATTGGATGATTGGTTTAGCAAATACTCAATTACAGAGATCAAAACCACTTTTAATGTATATACAGACATGTGAGTGTGGATTTAAACATTGACAAATGTGAATCCTTTAAAGTTAATTATATAATAATGTGTGACGCTTTCAACTGTAAGCATGCTCATTTATTTGCATCACATTCACATTAGAGTTGGTGATAATTACAATGCTACAGCATGACACTGTAATATACAGAAAATGCTGCTGTAGTTTTCCTTCATAATCAGTCAACTTCTTTCCACTCTGCACACAAACACCAATACAGAAAATCACAATACGGTTCCCTTCTAGTAACAAACATGTACACCCTGCCCCCAAATACCTATAAAATACGATTTAAATACCCCAAGAGGCGCTGAGGGTTCCTCTCAACAGTGCAAAAGACATTCAAAGCAGTTAATTCAACACAAAGCATAAAAAGAGAGACGCCTGCCTTCTAGCAGAGCAGTGATGGTTTGAATGGTAGATTTTCAAAAAAGATATTAAAACCATAACAGCCACAGATTTTCATTAGACAGACCCGACGCACAAATATAATTCAAGTACAATAGCAGACTTATGATTCCACACGTCTGGTTCACTGGGAACAAAGAGAGTCATGAATAAAATTCAAACAGAAGCAAAACAACATTGAAAAACTCAAGGTTTTTACACACATCCTCTGCCAGTGTTTTTAATGATATTGCACACCTAATAATTTAAATAAGACTCACTGATGAGTGATTATTTATTAATATTGACTTAATTCTGCAGTGGAAATCAGTAGAAATCATTTGTCCAAAGCAGCTTTAGTAATAGATTTAAATATGACCTACACAGCTGACCTATACGCTTTAGGTGATCTGTATGGATGAACCAAAGGCTAACAAAAATACCGTGAATATTTAGAGAAAAGATCTAAATCTGTCAGCCGAGTTCAACAAAACTGAGATTTCAGGATACAAAAAATAAATAGAGACGATCCAGTGACTTTAAACGTCCTTCTGTCGTCGTGAGGCGACCGGCCGCTCCGCCTATCTGATGTTAATTAGCCCGTAGCCCGTTACCATGGCAACTCAGAGCAGGTCAGGCAGGATGAGGCCCGGGGGTTTGGGCTCCACACAGTTAATCCAGAAATTGGCACAGCTGGCGTGGTACTGGTGGCCCCCATACAGCAGCTTGAAGTTGTCTGTCTCCGAGTTGAATGCCTGTCCCAGTGAAGGGGTGAAATATTAGACACCTGATCCAGACACAAGAAATAAATAAACTGTGCATACAAGAGGAAGAGTCACAGCAGGGCTGCACAATTATTGGAAATTAATATAAATCTTGATTTTGGCTTTTCACAATTAAATGAATAATGATGATTTGCAATAATGACCTTTAAAACACATCTGTCTGAGTTGCAGTAACTGAATGGAGAATAGAAGCTTCTCTACCGTCTACCGCAACCTGCATGCAAGGCGTTTACGGAACATCAGTAAATTGTAGTGATTATCGCTAAGCTGATGATCATCAAGTGACTTTGGGTACTATTGTGTTTATTTTGCCTCTAACAGATGTGCTAAATGCTGATGAAAGAGAACCTTGTTTTCGGTCTTGTTTTTATGCATATATTTGTACTTTAGCAGGATGTAGTACTACATAGAAGTGATTTATCTAAATGTGGAATCAGTTTATAATCGTGATTAATAATCTCAGTATTGACCAGAATTATCGTGCTGATCATTTTGCCCATAATTGTACAGTCCTGAGTCACAGAAATGCAGCTACAAGTCTTCAGTCTACTGTCTCTACAGCACTAGTGGTATCAGGATGTTCTTTTTCTACAGCTAAAAGGGAAGTTTTGGTTTATTTCAACCAAATGCAGACGAGGAGTTGCACAAAATGTTGCGTTAAAAGACAGATATCTCTAATGCAGTTAGCGGAGTGATATTTCTTTGTTTACTTTCAGTCAGACCTAACAAGGCTTTATTGATCATTGTTTAAATGAAGGATGGAGCTTTTGGAAAGCTGCAGGCATTGTTGTCCATTTAGCAGCTTTTTCTTGACGTTTCAGGTTGCATCTAGCGATGAACCGAGCAACATTTTGGACAAACCTTAGCTACTTTCCAGAGAAGATAGTCACCAGTAGGCTTCTGCCAGCTGGCATGGGGTGTTTTTTTCTGCCAATGTACTCTGTTTAATGAGTGTCAGAGGAGTCCAGCAGCTGCCAGAGATGTGAATGTATAGCACTGAACTATTCTTAAAACCCATGCACATAAAACAGGCTTGTGCATGTGACACGAGCATGTAGAACAGTATCTATGAGAAGACAACCATCACTGCCAAGGAGCGTATCTGCTCTCATGTACACAAATATAGCCCTGCAATCATGGGTAGTCGCAACTGCTCAACACTTGTTCCTTGGTCAAGGTGAAGGCGAGGACAGCGGTTGATGTCTCTGTTCCTTTGACTGGTTATATGAGTTGTTCTGATTGGTTTTTACAGCTGCTCTGTTTGTTGTTTTGTTACGGTCCGTCCAACATGGAAGACCACTGTTGGCCACCACAGTTGACTGGAGTATCAGAAGTTAACTGCTTCAAGGTAAAGTGAAAAATGACAACTTCACATGCCAGGATGTAGTTTTGTTTTTTTCCAAATTCTGTGCACTTAAAAACCAGGCCCATGTAGAAGGGAGCATTTGATCTCAGTATGCAGAGCGAGTAGGGACAGTTAAGACCTGTGTTTGCAGGACTGCACTTTTACACTTTGAGCAGAAATACGGATGGTTTCTGCTCACAGATACAGTTGTGTATCTGCTTTATGGGGAATTCAGCTGTAAAATACAGCACAATATGAGCACAGAGAGTAGGAGAGAAGCAGACAGATGTTAAGGACTGACACTGGGTTCAGTGCAAATGATGATTTCATGAATCCGCTCATTCACACAGACCGACATTTAGTGACTTTCTGAGCAGGCGTTAATTACTTTTCACTGAAAGCAGGCAACAGTGGCTGCAGCAAGCTCACAATTTTTGCTCAAAGTTTTGTGCAACTCCTCGCTACACCAGAATCTCTACAACAGAGGTGGAGTGAGCAAAATTAGCATGACACATAGAGCTAGAGCCGCCACATAAATAAAAAATACAGCAGCTAGTTAAAGAATCACTCCTAACATGCAGCTGTACTGATCAGCCTCTCAAAACATATGTGTAAATAATAAGTATTGACACCGATGTTCATTTAGAGCACGAGTCACGTCATTTTTTAGAGCAACACTGTAGTAAACAGTTCAACTTTAATGTAGGTGACCCTGTAGTAAACTCCAGCCAAGATATGCAGGAGAAAAGCTGCCTCGGGCAAGAAAAGGATTTCAGTACACATGGCTCTGGAGGCATGCAACACCTACTGGGACAAGCTGAAGTTGTTTAAAATGGCCTACATAAAATTACAAGTTCAGGGAAAGAAGGGTAAAAACATACACTGCAGGTAAATAATACTTAAAAGTATAAAGTGTTGTGTGAGCCACATGCTGTGTGCATCTCACTCATCACATTCAAATCTGAAAGATTGTGTACAAAAAGTGGAAATAAATTTAAAGATTGTCAGCGATGGGTTTGAAGGATACTGTCGTGTTTGACTCAAGGGACGCTTCATGCTGTGACACATGTACGCTGCTTTATACATACAAACTTATGGAGGCATGACAGTCTCCTGGCTTTACTGACTGTGATGGAATACATAAATCTACACCACATGAAGTTTAAAGACACCTATGATGTTGCAAAGTTATTGTGCTCTCTTTAGATACTAAATATAAATTCCAGATCCAGTTTTCACAGCTGCGTTGAAACAGCATGGATGCAGCTGCACAGACTTGCATTAGTGTAGTATTTCCTTATGAACCATAAAGAAAAAAAGGGATTTAGTTCATGCAACAAGATGACACTGTTTTAATTTTAAATGATACATCTCAAAACTCTAAAAAAACCATCTTCATGCATGCTGATTTATCTCAATCAAGACAGACAAGCATCAAAGCATGAAGACAAGCTCTGCTTTGAGGCTGTGTGTCTAATCAGATGAAGCAGTTATTAGGGAAAAAAAACATTCTAACAAAAAACACAACCAAGATCAGAGAGCAAGCTTTGCCTGCAGGTTTAAACATGAAAGCAAAAAAAGAAAATTGTCAAATGACCTGAAAATATCTGCAAGGTGCTTCTACAACAGCAAAACAATTCTGAAAAAAGTGAGGTTGTCTGTTTTTCCAGATAATCTAGTCTGACCTCATCCACCACGACAGAGTTTAAAATCTGAACACCGTACATCATAGAACCAGCTACGACTGAAGTTCTGTGAGAAGTTTAAACCACATGCTGCCATGCTATTGATCCTTAAAGGTTGCACAGTTTGACAGGTTTCCACTGTCTGAGCTCCGTAGCAAACACGGATCACGTCAGTTAATTTTGAGATGAATAAGGTAAAACTCCCCATAGCCAGACCTTTTGCGTCACAATCTGATTTAATTTTGTGCCTGGAAAAAAACATTTTCTGAACTGTAGCTGTTCAGAAAATGAAACGTGTCAACCCGACACGTTTCATTTTCTTCATCAACTGAAGAAGCCTCTTGGATGAGAGATGAAACGTCTTCAAGGAACCTTCTTAAAGTCCAGTTGGATTGATTTAAACAACTTTGGATAACCATGACCTGGATGAATGAGAAACTACACAAACATCGTGTCAACCTGACCCCCACTTGAGGGCTGTGATGCAAGTTCAGATTTTCACTGAGCCCAGCTGTAGCAGTGTGCGTGCAATCAGGAGACGCTAATGTGTGTGATGTGCAGTTTAGGAGTTTGCATCCCTGGTGAAATAACGGAGCTGAAGCCAGAGAAAGGAATGAGTCATGTGCAGTGAATCACAGCCTCCCACACAGAAGCAGAGGGGAGACGCATGCAGAAGGCAACGACTGCACACACAACAAAACACAACCGCCACAACACCCCATTAAGTCACATACATCTCCACCTGCCCAGATGCAGTCTGCAGCACAGATGCTCTGCTGGATGAAGGGCTTTCTTAAAGAAGCTGAATGACACATTTCCACTCTGCGCTAATTCTCACATATTCGCATTTCACAGGCAGAGCGATTTCCTCTCAGAGCTCTTTTGTGCCCTGGCCTACTTGTTTCCACAAACCTGCACTTAGGACTGCCAAAGCTGGAAATGTTGGGAGTGAGAGGGCGCCAAATGAAAGGGTGGTCACACTAAGACACACTGCAGTGCCGCCTCCTTTCACTGTCGAGCCTTTCCTTCACAAACTCTCCTTCGTCTCTGAAGACTTCACCTGCATGGCAGCACATGGAGGCCAATTTCCCTGTTTTAACTAGATAGAGCCTTTTAGACAGGTGGCTGCAGGTAACTACTCTGAGACAACAATGACGGCATTCATGCTTTCAAGCTGTAGCTGTCAGATAAAACAGCAACTCTACTAATTCACCTGACCTTTGTGGCTGCATGTAAAGGTTGGGCTTTCAAACTGGGAAACTATCTGTTTGGATAATATGAAAATCTACCTTAAATACAAACTATGCTTTTCTATACTATCCTGTATTTCCACAAGAATCAAAAATAAATTATCATAATTACCCTCAACCTCCTGTCACTGTCTTTAGTCATTGCCTGCAAGCATAAGAGCAGTCAGAAGGTGAGGCATACTCATGCACCATCAAGAGCAAAATAAAAGCAGCAAGCAGACATTCAAACCACTTTTCACAGTATATTCATCGGTGAAAACATGAAAGAGTCCAAGTGGTTACCCTCCAGGCTCCTACACATTTTCTGTCTCATAATTCAAGAGATTTTGCCCTGATTGATCTTCAGTATTGATTAGACATTTCAGCCAGTGTTTGGTATGCTCACAGTAACACATCAGGGCAGTCTGTCCACTCCTGGAGTTTATAGATGAATCTGGGCAGCATCGCCACCTTTACTGCGATGCTGTGTCATCAAATGGCGCTAAATAAATGCTAGAATTTGAAATCTTTACAACTAATCTAGCTCATTTTTACCAGATTGTTGCTGCTTCAACAACAAGCTAAGACCTTGGGGAGAAAAAAGAGAGTAAAAACTCCATGAGATCAATTTTGCTTTTTGAAACTCTTTTGGGCTTTAGATCTCTGGCCAGCTTAGCTCTACAGTATCATGTGTTGAGCCAAAATGATTAGTCAATCAACTGGAAATTAATTTGTTACTGTTTTGATAATTAGTTGTTTGCCATTTTTTTAGGCAGAAAGTGAAAAAGTCACTTGCTAAAGCTTCAGTTTTGGCTTCAAATGTAGATGTTTGCTTAAAAAAAATAACCCAATCAAAGACATCATCTTGGATTCTGAGAAAACAAAGGATTTTCTGACCATTTTTAGTTAATTGAAAAGACACTCAGATTAATCTATGATAAAAATAATTAGTTGCATCCCTGTCTCATTTTTAATTAATTTACTTCTGTTTGCTGTGCAAGAAATCATGGAGTTCAGTGATTTATATCGTATGCCAGAAAGTAATTCGTACTACTAATGTTATTCCACACAACACCTCATCATGACAGAACTTAATGTTATTTTTTGTCATTTCAGATTAGTCTAATAGTTCCACATTTACTCAGACTGCCTTCATCTGTTGGCTGAATGATTAAGCCAAAACGTCTCTGCTTTCAATATCAGCATAAATGTATTCAGCTCTCTGCTACCACAGTAATGGCAGGCACCATATTGGTCTATAGCTAAAAAAAAAAACTTCTTCACAGGAAAAAACAGACAAAGAAATTCAGATTCATGTTTCTTGTTCTCTACCTTTGAAGCTTTTTATAGAGGCAGATTCTATGAGACTTTCTGTGTGTAGGAGCCCTGCTAACCACATTAAAGCATTCTGTGACAGAGATGGGCATATATATATATATATATATATATATATATATATATATATATATATATATATATATATATATATATATATATATATATATATATATACACACACTATCAGTCAAAAGTTTAGACACATCATCATTCACATTTATTATTTTCCACATTATAGATTAATACTGAAGATTAATGCTTCTTTGTTTACATCCACATGTATTCTTTTATAGTTTTGATGTCTTCAGTATTAATCTACAATGTAAAAATAATTTAATAAAAACCATTGAATGATAAGGTGTGTTCAAACTGGTAGTGTGTATGTATATATACAGGCATGGAAAAAAATATTAGACCACCCTTGTTTTGCTGTTCATTTTGTTCATTTTAATGCCTGGTAAAACTAATGGTTCATTTGTTTGGACAAAGATAATGATAACAACAAAAACAGCTCATAAGAGTTTGATTTAAGAGCTGATATCAGACATTTTCCATGGTTTTCTTGATAATAACCAAAATCCCTTCAGTTCTTCCATCAGTAGCTATGGCATTTTTCTGCCAAAAACAGCTTTTAGGATTCCATGTTTTCCTTTTCTGTCTGTTTTAGTCACATGATCCACACAGGAGTTAGTACTTGATTGCATAACCATTGTTTTTGATGACAAATTTTCCAAATACACATTATGAGACATTCCAAAACCTGACTTAAACAGTAGCCATTGAGCTCATCTGCTGTCAAGCCTTTCTCACATTTCTTTGAAGCCACGTCAACATCTCCACCCTCCTGTAGTTCTGGTTGAAAAACAAATCAGTACCTCTTCACTAAAGGACAATGCAACAATCAGTGCCGTCTGCTGTAGCCAAAGCTGTTCTTTCACTTCATTATCCTCAGAGGGATTCTATTCTCCACTTGGCTTTTATGCATTCTTGCCAGTGTGGCTGTGCCAAAAATGTAATTAAAAGATGGGATATTAATCTCATGCTAGTGGCACACAGACAAAATAAAACTGCATTGATTTCAGCGTGCCTGCATGCACACAAATGTGAGAGGTGAGAGAGAGTGTGCAGGTCTGTTATCTGCCTTCCTCCCTGCTTATGACTAATGTGTAAGCCACATCTGCTCGCAGCATAGATGCCTCTCAGTCAGCCATATCTTGCCTGGACCATCCATCTGGCTCTGGCTGAGCAGCAGAGGGATCACAAGAAACAATCAACGCCACCATGCCGCCCTCTAAACCGCACGGTCCGAGAATGCCATTAATGGCCCACGTCGATGAAAATCACATTCACCGTAGGCAAGGAGGTAGACGCACAGCAATTGTGCCCCGGCCGCTGACCAGTTATTAGAAACACCGACAGTTGTTAGATGACAGTGGCGAGGTGAGCAGCTACCTCGACATGGAGGTGACAGAATAGAAAATGAAACCCTTCCAAGACAAAGTAACGACCCCTGTGACCTTGAAGAACCAATCCCAGAGTGAAACCCCCTCCCTGAGGTGCCAAAGTAACAACTCTCCTCTCTCACACTTAATTCACGTTGTTATCCTTGGACACTTTTCAGTCTTATGAAGTGTAAAAGTTGGAAGACAACAGCAACCTACAGAGACTGTCCAATCACACCTTAGCAACCGTAACTAGACACGGCGGGCCTGTCAAGCTTTGACTTTCTTCACACGAGAGACACCTGGCATTTAAACAGTGTGGAGAGTGTTATCTGAGAGGGTAAGGAACTGACTGAACACTGCTGTACAGTAAGCTGCAGTCATGAACCTGTTTGAGTCACTAACCCACAGTGGTAACCGAGCGTTACTTCCACTACTATCACCTGACTGCCCTGATTGTGAAGCTGCATTCAAAGAAAGCTCAGTGTCGTGTTTCCCTACTGTGTGTAAGATGACCTTAATGCTATCAGGGTTTAGGGTAATGTTAGCAGGTCTGTCGTGCTTTTTATTGGATTTGGAACATTCAACAACCAGTCAACACTTGTTAGTTCTCATCCTCACGCAACAATAAAAAACAAAAAACGTGCTGTTTGAAAATACAAACAAGCACCATAATGTTCAGATCCTTCATTTTTCCTTCTCATACAAGTAGCTGCAAACAGCAATCCAACAGCTCTTCTGTAACTTTATCTACATTAGCCTGATGCTAGGGCTACACTGAACAAGTTAAAGCTAATATGTGGTATCTACATGACCGATTTGGGATTTGGAAGTGGACAGTGGACGTGCATATCTCTTTAAACCAATCACAGTCTTCTTGGGCAGAGTGAAGCAGAGTTAAGCGAAGGATGTAGTTTCTGTGTTTCCTTAAAATGGCGACGGGTGGAATTATTTTGGTGGAACATTTGCATGCATGAACATGAGCACTGTGATTAAAATGGATAATCTACCAAAAAAAAACTAGCATGGCTGCCTTACTGCATGATCCGACATCTCTTTTAATGATGAGTGATAAAGATGTGGATGACCAAGAACTTTCTGCACAGCCTCTCTTTGAAATCTTTATTAACTATTTGTTTTCCTGACACTTCTGCAGTCGGTGTGCTTACTGTGTGTCATGTCCATGTGGTTACAACTTTTAGGCTGCAGGTGGACGTTCAAAAAAAGGGGGTTTGTGTGAATTCTCATGGACTTCGGTCAAGGATAAATTTATTCAGGTGCTAATAGCATGATTTAACCTTTTAACGCTGATGATCGCTAATTCGCATCATACCACTTGCATTCAGACTGCAGTGAGACAGCGACTGCATTTCCTCAATGCCGGTTTGTGTATATTTAATACGTACCTCAGAACCTTTTGCAAGCACTAGTTTCTCATAGGACCGGTCAGAGTAAGACTTATATTTTTATAAGTCTGTTATTATTATTATATATCTATTCTATATGACAAATTAACAATCAGCTTGAAAGCAAAAAGACAAATACTTAAATTTTTTTAATATAATTGTAAATAAACTCAGGCGTCAAGGGGTTAAACATATGGGATCATTTGTAGGGCAGATGTGTCACGTAGTGCTGTGACAAAACAAGATGGTAAACTTTCTTTTTGGAATTGTTGTGCCTTTCTGAATACAGTATTGCACTGTGAAATATCACGTTATTTTACCGAGTTTGCGTCATGTGAGTAAGAGTTGCAGCAGGCGCTTTGTGAATGGTTGTGTTCATTATAGCCGAGGCACAAGTCTGTCAACACTACAGTGAAATGACGTCCTTTTGGAGGGAACTAGCTGACTACAATGGTTTAGCTATTAAGTTTTGTCTGCTTCTGTTTTATTCCTTCCTTTGAATTTTAACCACTAAATCGACCCGTTATCATTGTTAGCTGCATTACGTGTCCTGTGAGAAGAAAAAGCTTGACAGGCAACAGTAATGAAGTGATGGCTGAGCTTTGAGTTTTACTGATGCTTTCTGCATGTTTCATAATAAATTATGTGTGTGAGAAGAAAAACTGATGTTGGGCTTTAAGAGAGGAGAGCAGCGGAGAGAAGAGAATCCTGTCACTTCGGCCCCCTGCAGGGTTTGTCGGAAAGAGGAGGATAGGCCCCCCGAGGCCCCCAGTGGGAAAGAGTGGAATGAGATTTGGATGACAGCTGACTGTCTCATACTCGTTTAAACAGACGTCCAATAGCGCTTTCTTCTTTGTTCTGCAAAAAGTTTCAAAGTCAAAGAAATGCCAGTTGTTATCCGCTGTGGATGAGCACAACAACGTTTATGTAAAACTGTAGCTGCTAACGGTGATCCTGCGTGTGCGCACAAACCTTGCTGCGAGCGTCGACGTTGAGCAGACAAACCCCACAAGCCACCTCCTTGGCATTCTTGATGCCGTGCCTCAGAATACAGGAGGAGAAATCTAGGGAGCTTTCATCAGGCTGTGCACACGCACACACACGCGCACACGCGCACACGCACACGCACACACACACACACACACACACACACACACACACACACACACACACACACACACACACACACACACACACACACACACACACACATTTTACTTCCTGCTGCAGGGAAAAATGTAGTCATTTCTATTCTTATAATAACAGCAGAGGGAACAAGTCTGCTTACAGTAAACACCTCCGAGCATCATCAACTTTTTATAAAGTCTTTGCATGACTTCGACTGTGTGGAATGAAAATAAGCAATGCCTGCGTTTACATCTTTTTCCCTTTAAGAAATAAAAAGCTCCTACAAGCTTTAATTAAACATTTGTTGCATTTTGTTTTTGCCTCCCTCCTCGACATACTGTTTTATCTTCTACCATTTGAAACATTTGTCTTCAGTAGGCCCTGTGGACGAGGACCAGCCTCCTCCTCTCAGTTTCTGATTTACAGACACTAGACAGCTGAGTAAATAAATCTATACAGTCTTTGTCAACCGTGTTTATCTGAACACTGGCCTACCACAAGACTCCTGCTACATCACATCCAAATCAATGATTCATTGATTTTAACCTAATGGACTGACAATACCCGATTCACTTATTCACTTATACTTCATCATTTTATTAGCAGAATTTGTATTGTGAATTGACCTTCAGTGCTTTATTATCATGAGTATTTGTGTACTTTTGCTCCAACATGTCTGGGTAACAACAGAAGGCAGCTGTGTACATAAATCTGGATATTTTTATCTCTCTCCTCTGCTCTGACATGTTTAGATGAATGTTTTGGAGCATCTTACCGCAAGCTTTGCCAGCGACATGAAGCCTATGAGGTTGTTCCACATGCGGCTGATGTCCTTCAGCAGCTGCTGCAGCTTTTCAGAGCACACTGCCGTCGCTTTGATGCCGAGCTCCACACGCCTGGTGACGCGATACACTTCCACCACACCTGAACCACAGCAGAGAAGCACACGCATCACAAAAACAGACTTTGTTGCTCTTTTTGCTTCATTTTTTGAGAGGCACGCTGTGTCCAGTCCCTTGCTGTGACATGTTTGTCCCTCACAGCTCATTAAAAGCAGAGAAACACAATAAGGGAGCAGGACCTTGTCAGACCAGGCAGAGATAAGCCATCATACTGGAGCTCATCTTAATCTTGTCCTTTATGTCATTCACAGGATGTAAGGCCACACAAGGGGTTCTGAAGCAGACTTGTTTCCTCTTTAAAGCAACCCTGAGGTCTCATTTATCAGTGTCTCCATGCATACAATATTAATTATCAATATTATGTGACTGTGTGCTAAAATTTAGAGACACTCCTGAACCCTGAATATGTAGATTCCCCTCATAGAGAAGGTAATTAGAAGTCCTCTCAGCAGAATTGTTCATCAAGCAACAAAGGTGCTAATACAATAAAATCCACCAATTAGAGATGATTTTGGATCATTTCATTTAAAAAAAAAAAAAAAACAGATAAAAGGCTCACCTACAGACTGATTGAAATGCACAGAATATTTTTAGTGATTGCTGTGACATTTTGCAAAAAATGGTGAGTTATCAGCAGATTTCATTTGTTGCAACCAATTGTAAATGACCTGTGCCACCAACTACATGCACAAAGTCCATCACAGTGCACTCACAAGCTTTGTTTGTTCTGGGTTTTCAGTACCCTTGGCTGGAGGTGAATGAAATATTTGTGTTTTTCAGTGTGACTCGCAGACTATACAACCCCAAAACAATCAGCAGACAATAAAATAAAACAGTCACTTTGTGATATTCTTGCCTCCTCTGTGCTTTGTGGAGATTAACAGTGGCATGTATCACCTTCAGGGATGATTTCTGTCAGGACTGTCTCACCAATTATTGAAGCAATTTTTTTCATCCACAGGCAATACTGATGAAGTGGATTGTCCTACTCCTGTGGCAGTTATTTCTTTTTTGTGTGCATCAGTCCTGATTTAGTGTTTCACTTCTGAACTTCGTTCTGACCTCTGCAGGTGCTTATCACCCGCCACATACAACTGACTGTCCAAAAAATGCGCAAAATAAATGAATCTATGTAATATCGCTTGGTTAATCGGGATCCCCTCCCCCTCTTTTGTTTTTCTTTAATTTGCCCTTGTTCATGTAACAACAAGTGCGCAATCAGAGCCTTTCAAAGTGAAGTGGTTCAGCATATGCGGTTGATTTGATGTGTGCTCATGTAAATGCGGCTGTTCGCTTGGAATCTATCGGTGCAGACTGTGCACAGTTCTGCACACATGATAAACACTGATTTTCTCTGCCAGTATTGACGCCCAATTTAGGGCTCTTTCTATGCACGGCTTGATTAATGAGGCCTCGGGTGTGTTTATGGTGGTGTGTGTGTGCTTATATGTTCCTCACCCAGCAGGTACTCCATGCCCTGAGCAGACTGGATAACCTCAGTGCAGACGGAGGAGCTGCTGATGCTGTTCAGGGTGTTGTTTGCTTTGGTGATGACCTTAATGTGGAAAGACAGAAGCCAGTGTTATGACTTACATACTGCTTTTACTTATCATAATCATCATCATTAGTCTACCACCATTTTCACATAGAATTATAAGGTACACCAAGGAGCATCTGTCTGTATTTCTTAATGTCTGCTCAAATTTATTTGGCACTGATACATCATGAAGTGTTTTTTAATGAGAAAACTCTTGCACAGTCTCACCTTCTGCTGGAACATACACATCTTGGATTATTAAATGTTGAACACAAACTAAAAATATTCCAACTTAAGCAAGACTGCTTATTCAAGCTATACAGTGTACAGACTCTCCCTTTTTTGAGGACACTTTAAAAATGTATATGCACTAAATCCTTAAGTTACATATGCAGCGGGAAAGAAAATAATTTGTCCCAAGACATACAAGATAAGAAAAGTCCTGTTTGGAAAAACATTTCAGTGCCTTTTGGTTATCTTAATTATTCTACATTTGCAGAGTCACTCTCACAATTACATCTGGCCATGGGACGAGGTCAGATACAGGACACAAACAAATACAAACCTCTAGAGCACTTTCCAGACACCTCTGCCACTCATATGCGTAGCGCTCGCTCTCCTGCACAAACGTAGCACAAAATTATCTCAAATGAACACAAAGGCAAAACAGAAAAAGAACAAAGGGGCATTTTTTTTGTATTTCGCAGCCTTTAGCAGTCCTGGGTATTGTGCTGAATTCGAATGTGTGGCGGATGTCCTCACCTCCACCTCCCCAGTCAGGTCCTTGTACTTGTCCCTGATGACTGGCAGGGCGGACTTCTCGTTCAGGGTATTGGATCGGTCTCTGAAAGACTGCTCTGGAGCCGGAGACGGAGGCGAACGCCCGATCTCCTTGTCACCCAAACTGTGGCTGCGTTTGTGGGAGCCTGAAGCGAACACAAGAGACGATTAATATTACAGAGAACCACAAACACATATGTTTATTTCGTTATCAAGTGTAGGTGCTCATCTCATTTTGAGATATGCACCTGTTTGTTTGCAATCATTACATTTCCATTCTGTTGTTACTAATTCCGCCCAAACAAAGACGGCATGAGCAAATATTTAATTTGTGACAAACAATAACTAAGTTCAAAACAGAGACATAAATATGTAAGTGTGAATTATTCATAAGGACTCTGACAGGGACAAACGAACACGTGCTAAGCTCAGACTGTTCCTGTAGGGCTGCCAGTTAATGCATGAGTGTCCAGACGCAGGTAATCCACCCCCTACTCCTCCACCACCCACTGAGACATGCGTCACACCACCCCAAAGCCCCAAGATGATCAGATTACTGTTCCACAAGGCGAAGAGGAGTTAGCGAAGCCCTCTTCTTCACACAAATTAAATCCAGCGCGTCGAGATGATGCTACGGAGCTTTTATCACGGTGCAGCAAACTGTAATGAATTATTTGTGCAACATAACACCAGCAAACGGTGGTTAAAAAATGAACAGCCGTTGAGTGGATGCAGTTAATTTCTGCCCATGGATTTGTTGGCCTCTGCTAATCCATCTCAGCAGTCAGTGCCATTAGAGCGGGGCATCTCAACACTACCATCTAATGTCTGACAGCTTTATTACAGATCTGGTGGACTCTGCATGTGGGGGTGGGGTGGGAGAAGACGCTGGAGGAGAGTGGTGGTGTGACCGTTTAGGGCCAAGGCCTTATAGCTGGCAAGAAGAGTTCTAAATGACACAATATGTTTGGTCAAAATACATATCAACATCACATTTTTGTGCTGAAACTATTCTTCAGTAAAATCATTATACAGAGAATTAGTTGACAACAATTTTGACAACTTGACAAATCATTTGACAAGCAAATCTGCAAATATTCCATTATTCCATCTCCTCAAGGGTGAATATTAAATTTTGTTTCCTTTTCACTGTCTAATATCAGTGTACGTTGAATTCATGAGGATTTGGGCAGTTTATTAGATAAAATAAACCAGTATCACAGGTCTTTTTCAATTTATATATTCGATACACAGCTAATATATACTTACAGAATGAATAATCCAATTATCTTGTTAATTGACGTCACACAATAGTGAAAAATTACAACTAAATGTTCAGAGAATTCAAATTCGATGTCTTCAAATGTTCAAAAACCCAAAAGATGATCAGTTAAACAGAGAAAAGTCAAAAAGCCCCACATCTAAAAAGCTGGAACTGCAGCGGTTCCATGTCGAAATAGGTACTGAGTACTTTTGAATAATGGATCTATCGACTAATCTGATATTTGCGCTCACATGTTGTAGAATCAATACAGTGACTCACCTTGAACAGACAAGTCAAAGGTTGCCAGCTCATTCTTGATCATCTCCTCACTGGATTTGACTTTGGCCTGAGCGCTGGCTTTGAGAAAGTCAGACTTCCCAAACTTGGGCTTGTCCCCCTGGAAGGCGCCAAAGTCGTCCGAGGCCTCGCTTTGGTTTCCCTCTGAGCCCGCCTCACCAGTGGCGGCGAGCGAGTCTGACTTTTCAGAAACAGTACTTGCAAAGTCTCCAAAGTCGTCTCCGTCATCGACACCGCCGTGCTCACCGGGGCCAAAATCAGCAAAGGCTTCGAACTTGTCATCTGCAGATGAGCCGTCCTCTGCGGGGAAGGAGGTGGTGATCTTTGCTACGGAGACGCTTGTGATGTTTTCAGTGCTGCCAAAGGTCAGTTCCTTCCTCTGTGTTGGGACTAAAGATGGAAGGGAAGCTCCTTCCAAGCCCTGTGGCTTTCTGACCTCACCGGACAAACTTTCCTCCCGGTCTGACCAGTCATAGCTGGCCAAGGTGCTGAGGGCCGACGTCCCAAAGGGGTCAAATTTCATGTCGTCTCCTTCTGTAATGACAACACAGACATACCAGTGGTTCCTAGGAATAGCACAGATGCTGTCATGATGCGAGGAAGATTAATGAGTCTAGACGGAGGACTAAGATCTCTGTTGGATCATCACTGTATCGCTTATCTGCAGTTCCAGTGACATCTTTTTTTCTTCTAAAGGTAGTTAAGTCTTAAGAGGGCTTTGGGGAATCTTAAAAAGCCAGTTCACCCACATTCTTAAATATATTTACTGACTTGCCGCTAGTGACGCAGATAGCTTTTTGTTTTCATGGTGCTTACAAGATTAAAAAATAAAATACACAGACAAAAACAGCAACTTAATCCACACACACCTCCCATTGGACAATTTTCACTGAAAATACTTGGAACCAAAGAAACAGTCCTGTTCTGAGCATTTTATTTGTGGAACTACAGTTTTGGGGAAGAGACATTTCTGCTATTTTTCAATCTTATAAACACCACAAACGAAATTCTATTCACTGCCATTGCCACAATACTACAAATATCTCACAACTTGCCTAAATACCACTTAACGGCAAGTGAGATTTAGTTTTTTGGGGTGTTCGGGGTAAACCAATTAATGTAACTTTACAAATAATTATCCTGCAGACTGAGAATGAGACCATATGTAAAGTAAAATGATCCTCCTCCTCCCCATAAATTTCCCTTTAAAGATGTGGAAACAAATTCTGCAATACACTGGCAACACGTTGGATTTGAGCACATTTATAAGTCTGACAGCAATACCTACCCACTATGTGGAAGTAAGACATCTTCCCTGCCACGCTTCTGTTAAATAAATCATCTCTTCGTGTTTTTATGTCTGAGGTGAGTCATGTTTATGCTGCTGCCTTCATCATACTGAAACACTAATGCTGCTTTCCCTCTGTGGACAATTCCTCTTCTCTGGCTGTATGATAACACCTGCTGTTCACACTAGTGACAAACAGCTTTGCTAACAATAATCGGAGTTGATCTCTTTATACTAAATGCAACCTGAAGGATTTTGTCCCAAGATGGAGACTCTAACAACATCAGCAAAAGATCTCTCCTGTCACTGCATCTGCTCCGTTTCTTACTCTGTGGTTTGATGGCTTTCTTAATGACTAATACTAACTGACAGCTATACAGCTGGCGCTCATTTGTCAACATTTTAGCATTCAGGTCTCCCTCACACGCTCACAAACACATAAATCCACCTTCCTATTTTGCATGACAGAACCTTCAGATACAAAAAGCAATTTGTGAAATTGACAAGGGTCTAGTGCTGTGAGCCTTCGTGTCATTAGGCCATGCTGCGCCGCTCGAGAAAGGAGAGGAGAAAATAAGACGGTACCCGTTTCAGCAATACCAACAGTAATATTTATTACGACAACATGAGTAGAGAGAAAGAGAGAAAGGTCACAAAGTACTGTGAAAGAGGTCTATCATTACAAGAGGTTTGTCAAACTAACACTTGTAAAAGTAGATTTCAGTCATTTAGAATACAAGGGCATGCAGAGTCAGGAGAAAAGAAAGAAAACAAACAGCGAGAAGGTAAAACAAAGATAATCCGAGGATATAGAAGCAGAAACCAGAATGAGAAGGCACATTCACAGACTAGAATCAGTAATTCTGGGGAGATGACAAACTTTGTTTATACTATTATGACGTAAAGCAACAGGTGTTTTTTGGGGGGAAAAGATTTCAATACAGAACATTTGGAAAGCCAGGTTGAAAAGATAATTGAAAGAACAAGGCAGGAAGCTTTAACCCTTTGAGGACCTGAGGGGAAAAACTGTCAAGAGCATCCCAATAATCGATGCTTGTTTAGGAAAAGTGTCAATGTGACTTAAGGAGCAGAGAGCAGACTGCCGTTTTTATACATTTAGTCAATTGTGACCTAAAATCATACATAAATAAGGGGAAGCAACCATGATGTCTGCGTTAATCTGCTCATAAACATGTAAAGTCATTTTGTCCAAGCACTCAAAGGGTTACAGAAAACAAAGAGGGCCATCCTTACACCTGACATCCCACAAAGGGCCTTAATTACATCCAATCGCAGATGCAGGTACAGGTTTAAAGAGACAGTATCCTTTTTCTCTTGCTACAGTGATTGTTTGTAAAAGCAGGCTAATGTGCACAAACCCCTACGATCCCTTAAATAATAACACGTCATTATTTACTAAAGACATCGATGTTTAGATCCACGTTAACCTAAAATACTTTAATCTTACTAAATACTGTAGGCTACATTTAATTTACATAGTTGGCAAATCACGACAAGATCAAGGAGTCTTTCTAGTCTCAAAACAAGAGTTCATATTCCTGTAAGAAAAATACACTATTAAATCTGTATGTATACATTTTTCCTTCGATAAAAACAACTTGCAATACTGTTATGCATAAAATGGTAATTTTGTATTATGTTCTTGTCAATTTCACAAATTGAAAAGGCAGGCACACTGCAGCAAAAAGCACGGCAGGAAGGGTAATACTAACGTCTTTATGTTCTCAGAGAGCCAGACCGTAGAGCCACACGTGAAAAATTCATGCTGCGATATCACAGATAACGGTTAAAAAAAAAAAAAAGAAAGAAACTCGGATTCCTTTTGTGACTTAAAAGGAACCTCACAAAAGAAATACTGTCTCTTTAAGATTACACACATTTCCAGAAACACAGTGCAAAGCAAGGTGAGGTGCTCGAACTGCTCGGCCTGCTACACTTTAACAACAGGTCAGTCCCAAAGCTCTCCAAGAACAAGAACAGCAGAATAATAAGATTGAGATGGAAACCGCTGTTACAGTAGCATAAAAGCTTCTCAGGAATGTATTGATGTTAAAGCAGGCGCGTCTCCGCCCAGTCAGAAGTCTAACTGTTTTGCTGCAGCTCCGTGAACCGTTTGTTTGCTCTCAGGACAGAGGGGCCTGTTTGGGTTTAACCAAAATCTGACCGCTGCACATGAAACTGAAACAAGGCAATGGGGATGTTTACGTTTCTGTTTTTCTCTGGTCAAGCAGAAATAATGATCAGTTCTTTGGATGAAATGATCTGGTATATATGTCCATAATTAACTGGTATGTGGAAATAACGACTACATGGCTGTTGTCGGATGAACTTGTAGAACTTTCTCAACCTGCAGAAAATATTTTGAGCTTTAAAAAAACATAAACATCTGAAATGTCTGAACTGAAAAGCCTTCACCTGACAATGATTACAAGCCATGTCATGCAACACCGAATAACGGTCTGGAATGGTTTCCATGAAACATGAGCCATGACGTGGAAGGTGAGATGCTCGATGAATAAATGATGAGCAGTGGAGAGAGAAGGAGGAGAAAGAGTGCTGACATGGACACTACCTGACTATTAAGGAAACTGCGTTATTTTCCTTTAAATAAATGACCCAACAAGTTTTAGGTAAACTGTAACTCCACTTTCATGGATGTGAGGTAGGGGAGACAAAGCTGACACGCTATTATCAAAAACATCTCATAATTAGAGGGTCATTCAAACCAAATAATACCGCATGGCTAGTCTGAAAATACTGCAGGGTAACACAATAACTGTCAGACATAAAGAGGCAAAAGCATGCATTCACATTCAAGCACTCAGCTCTGAAATTTGTATTGCATTCAACTATAATGTGCCTAATTGTGACACAATTCACTTTTGCTCCATTTCAAAATAGCTTGTTTCCAGTTCTTGCATGCAAAATTTCCTATTAATGGCAGCATTTCATTTCCAGCTCATCAAAATGACATTATCTCTTACGCTTCGAGCACACAGCCGTTAAAAACATGAATGATGGCTTACAGATAATGCCTTTGGTAACCTGTTGGCCTACTGTGCGAAAACCTGTGATTCGAAACAAGATCGTCACCATAACTTCCTCCTGTACTCATCTGTATTCAACTGGACCTTCTGTCTGCACTGCTTGACACGTCAACAACACACATACTGAAGGTACACTGAAAGGAAGTGCGACGTCTGCTGCTGCAGCGTGGACACAACAAACAGGAGGCTTATCCGAGTCGCACAGACAGCAGCCGGGGACCTCGTCTCTGGACTGTGACTGCCAACGCATCAAAACCAGGCACTCACCATTTGTAAATAAATAAGAGATATGGGCCCGGACCTTTCTGTCATTACAATAACAATATACGCGAGCCAGGGAGGGGGATGTGGGAATAAAAAACGAAGGGAGGAAGAGACTGAGCATTTAAATAAATATATGAATAAATAAATAAATAAGGTTTGTTGAGATGGATGAAGAAATGTAGAATGACAGATGATGCGTCTAATCTGATGTGTTGTTCGTGTACTGTTACATCTATCTTCAGGATATGAGCATGTTTAATTCAGAGAGGACCTCATTATTTGCCCTTTGACCCCATGTTTGGTGGTTGCAACTGGCCACTGAGGAGGAGAGGCTGGCTGGCTGGCCTTGGAATTTATACTGTGTGTGACTGTACGGAGCCTCACCAGAGCAAACGCACTAGTTCCTCACCTGTAGCGGGGGGCTGGTGGGCCGAGAGACCCGGCAAATCCAGAGAGCTGTCTGACATCACGTGCTTCAGGTCTCCACCCATGTCTGACAGCTTCATGTCCAGCTGCACTGAGAGGGCGTCCTCGGAGTCGTCTTTTCCCACGCTGCTCCCGCTGATGGACGGTAGGTCAAGGGATTTGACAGAGGCAGAGTCTTCCTTGGCCTGTTTGAAAGCGGCCACCTTGTCCACCAGAGTCTTTTCCGAAGCCCCGAGCGCTGTGCAGAACTTCGAGGATTGGAAGTCGGCAAAGTCGTCTGTGTCGCTCTTGAGAGAGGAAAAGGAGCCGCCGCCACTTTCCTTGGTGTCGTCGTAGGCGAGGCCTCCCTCCAGAGACAGCTGCTTGAACACGTCATACTTGTCTGAGCTCTGCTGAGGCCGCTGCTGTATGGACAACTCCGCCTGGACCCCTGCGCTGCTTTCGCCTTTGGGCTCCCCACCAGAACTGCCAAATGCCATGAAGTCTGCAAAGTCATCCTGAGGCGCTGCTGCAGCTCCTCCTGCCGCCGAAGCTTGAGTGGCGTCAGAGGAAGAGCCAAAAAGGGCAAAGTCACCAAAATCATCTGCTCCTCCCCCTGGAGGCTTAGCCCCACCTGGCAGGAGCACTAAGGAGGGGGGCACAGAGACAGAGGGGAATGTACTGGGTTTTGTCTCAGTGGTGGCGGGAACAGAGGGAGCTATAGAAGAAAAAAGGTCCAGGTCGGCCATGTTGAGAGGATTTTTGGGCTGAGAAGGAGACACTACTTGCGGCTGCTGCTGCTGTGGAAGTTGCTGTAGAGACTGAGAGTTTGGGAAAGCAGAGGGGAAGGAAGGCTGAAAGATCTTGGCCTGATCTGAAGGGTCTAGTGGAGAGACGCTGTCGGCGGTTTTAAAGTCTGTGAAGCCATCATCAGCGCTGACAGATTTGAAATCTGCAAATCCTTCCCCTGCGAACCAACAACAAGAATTTAAGATTAGCAATAGACATAGCACTGAGACATAGTGGCATGAGAGGAGAAATTCTCGGCAGCAACAGTCATGATTCTGTTATTTCACAATCCTACAAGAGAGGAAGCTGGAGGATTAGTTATGCCTCTGCTCCACTGTGAACACTCGTGGTAAACTTCCAGTGTTCTGATGAGCTGTGGGCTGCAGACTGTCCGAAGAACAGCACACGTCACTGCACAAAAAACTGTCTGTCATCTCAAGAAACATACAACCACACTACCATGCAAGGCACTGTTGATAAAGCCATTCTGCAAAAATGTCCATCTTAACTGGATATTTTGTCTCTTCATGTCTCCACAGCAAAAATGTTTCCCAGTAAAGCCATAGTGGCCAACTGGTTTCTGGTGATATTCTGCATTTTTTGTTTTTTAAAGTGTTAATTATCATTCAGTAGGGCTGGGCGATATGGCCTAAAAAAAAAAGTCTCAGATTTTTTCACAAAAAATCTCGATTCACGATTTATCCGATTTTTTTTTTACCCCCTACCTAATCTCATCACGCCAGAGTCCAGTCTACTTAATGCAAATAAGCTGCAGCCCTCTCCAGGTAAACACACCGGATCGCAGCTGGAAATGCGCTGCATGTGGCATGCTGGTCCGGTTGCGGTGCGTTTCCCACTGCGATCCGGTGTGTTTACCTGGACAGGACCGCAGCTCATTTGCATAAAGTAGACTGGACTTATACTTTATGCAAATTGGATGCTGCGTGCGGAGATTCCACACATCGTGAAACTGTCCTCAAACTTCTAAACTAGACGTCGGTGACATAAAACGAGGACAGATTCAGCTGCTGCACAGATTATTTCTCGCTTCAAATACTTTCAGAAATACTTTTCGGTGACGTGTTTTTTGAAATAAAAGGGAAAGTTTGCGGCCGAGCCGCTGTGTTTATCCAACTTGTCTGCAGGACTGTCCAGCTGAAAGCTCGGTCATGTGACCACGTAGCGGCCTGCTGTTGCTCAGCGCTGTCATGTGACCATGTTGTGGTCCGCTAGTGACCGCCCGCCGTCCGTGCGATTATCAGATGCGGTGTGTTGCCGTGCGGGAAAATCGCATCTAGTGGACAGGTGCCTTTAGATCTGCACCGCTCGCCGCCATGTTGTTTGTGTATCAAGGGTGGGGGGGAGGGAGGTGCACTCTGAACTACGGGAGCCCAGCGGGAAGGCGTTGGTGGCGGATGTTGATGAGAAAATCAATTTTCATTAAAACAAATCGACATTAACTACAAAGTCGAATTAATCGATAAAATTGATTTATCGCCCAGCCCTAGCATTCAGCAAAGAATAGAATTGTTATGAACATTGAATATTTGCTGTGTGTAAATATAAGTTTTCTTTAGAGACACATAAACACCAATTACTGATATGACAAAGTGGTTCGGAAAAAGCTGGAAAAGATCTGTCTTCTCATTAGGACACAAAGACACTTGAGAATAATACAGATGCTAAATACAGATTTATCTGATAGAAAGATAAAAAGCTTTTTAAAAAACAGCTAAAAGGGAGTAAAGGGAGTCAATAAAAATAAGATTTTTAGTAACTAACCAGTAACTAAAATAACTAGTTAAGACGAGTATTTATTGCAATGACAAAACATACAGTATGCTTTAAAAAATTCTGCATCTTTTGGTGCAAAGTTATGCAACATGATGCCGATTTAAGCCAGACAGAAAAAAGTCAGACTACATCCTTGAGTTTCAGCAGTTGTTAATCCACTGTGTTATAATATATGCTTGGACCAAAATAGAGAATCTGTTCACACCACTGGTGTACGGTGGAAGAGAGGTAACTAATGGGCTCATTAAGGAGATGGAGCCTGACAATGCCAAAGAAAGGTCACTGCAAAGCATGACTTACTGGAGTTGTAAGAGCTGTCCCCATTGGAAACTGTTCTAATGAAACAGGGATGGGAAAAACACTGGTATCAACACTGCAGACTTGCAAAACAAGACACAGTGTAAACATGGAACAATGGCATTGTGGTGACCTGACAGCTTCTAAACAATTATAATACAATGTTTAATTAGAGGGAATCACTAATTCCAACAAAAACAACACTGTTTTGTTTCCTGAGGAGGAGTGATAATAAGAGGGACCATCTCAAAGTTTTAATGTCCTCTCTGTTATTCCGAGAGTCAGCCAGCGGGGAGGCTTTGACTCAGGAACAACCAGAAACATATTTCTAGTAAAAAAAAAAAAAAGATATGCTAATATGTAAGTGCAAATGTGTTCCAACCCAGGATCTAAATGTGTAAGAAAGGGTGGATAAGTTTCTTACCAACTGGTTTCTTGTCAGCCGGTTGTTCAAGTTGTCTGAACACACTGTATTTATCTCCAATATCTGCATCAGAACAAATAGAAAAGCGAGAACAGAAAATACAGCACATTTAACAGGCAAGTGTTGCCTTAAAGCACTCAGTATATTATTCAAGATACATTCTTTTTCTAAAAACAATTTTATTAAAGTCACTTAACCCTCTGCAACCCAAAACCCACTGGTGGGTTTGAAAGTAATGCTATCTATCTAAAAATCACCAAAATTATATGATTTATCAGAGCCAGAAACTATAAAAACAGAGCAAAGTTGTCAAATTTTCTACTTTCTGGAGGTCCTCGAACCAAGTTTAAGCGTGAAATTGTGACATTTCATTAAAATCACTTTTTCTACTTGTCTCATTTAAAAATTTGCCAAAAATAAACCATTTCCAATAACCAGATTATGTAAGTAAGTACGTAAGTAGGTAAATATATAAATATTTTGTGCTCCTCGGTGCAACTGTGAAACCAGCTGCTGCAAACAGTGACACAGGAAAAATCAGGGACTTTTCAGATGAACTGCAGGCTGTATTTACAAAAAGCAGAGAGGAGACAAGTATGGACATAAATTGAAAACGTAAGTCGGAAAAGTAGTGGTAACTCTTGTGGGCACTTTGAAGAGTGTCGTACATGTTGATACCAGGTTTTTACAATTTTTTGTAAAATAAATATTGAAAGAAATTCAACTTTCTTTTTTATGAATAATGGCATTACAACTCTGTCATACTGCACAGAAGACATGTTTTAGCTCTCTCTACTTCTAGCCATGGTTGTGCTGTTTCCATAGAGGTGCAGAACTTCATATTGCCGTGAAAAATGAGATGACAGTGAATTAAAATGTGATGGAAGCAAAATATGGCCAAAATTGTTTGTGGTTCAGAGGGTTAAGCTGCTTTGTAATTCATTTCTTCTGCATCATAACTTGAGAGGAACAATTGTATCTTTTAGATGTTACAGAAGCTCTGTTTTATGACAACATTAGAAACTGATCATACCATTCCTCAGCTGAGTCATGGTCAAATGAGAGGAAACGTGTACAAGTGACGAGACATGAGGTGATTAATTGCTTTCAATCAATCTCTGCCAGCTCTCTATCTAATAAGAAGTAGGAGATGTGTCGTTCGATTAGCTGCTTTAAACATATGAAGACAGTATTTTCTAAATGGCTTTATGTTTTAATTTCAGGATGTACCTGGATGGAGCATTTCATAGAGGGCAGAAAATGTACCTGATTCTACACCTTACATGTTGTATAGACAGTACCTGAGGCAGGGGGTGTCGGCTCTGCAGGCTGATCCACAGACAGCTGTTTGAACACAGCGTACTTATCAGAGGACGTAGCAGAGGAGGAACCAGAAACTGGAGTCAGCATGGCAGGCGTGCTGCGGGGACACAAAAGCTACAGTCAGACATCATGAAGAGGGAAGTTCAATAGTAGAGTTTAATCCCCATAAGCTGCCTGAGCTCACTGAACATTTGCCCTGGGCTCAGGAAGTTTGGAGAGCTTTTTTTGTTGCTGTTAAAAGCTTTCAGTGTCCTTTCCCCCCCATTAAGAATATAGCTAGTCTGGATCTGTCCAATAGTGAAAAAAATCCACCCACTTGCACAACTAAAGCTCCCTAATTTAATATCTTGTTTAACTCATATAAAATGCCATACAAGACATCATGAATTAGAAAATTTGTTAGCAGGGAGTTGCTCACAGGCTGCAGGAAGTTAATGGTCACAGCCATGAAACGGTTCAGTTTTTAAAACAGCAATTAATGGGTTAATTAATATACAAACTGACTTATCACTATAGTTCATTTATGCAAATTCCAAATGACACGTAGATTTTACTTTCATATGCTAGAAATGTAAATTCTCACCACCTTACACCTTTGAATTTCAGCTGCTACCAAAAAATTTGTGGTATTCAGTTCAATAACAAACAGCTCTGTTGCAGGATTTGGAACTGTCCTTTATATAAAGCTTTTAATTTATCTTAGGTGCAACCTGTGTTTTGCCTCAAAATTAGATGAATTTCAAGGAACTGTTTGATATTTTGAGAAACATCTATTTACTTTGTAAAAGGGGTAGTTATGAAGAAAGACACTAATTTCATAGCAGTCTGTTAAATATGGCGATAAAGTCAATATCACCCAGTGTAGCTTAACAAAAAAAAACGAAAACAAGAGTTTTAACAAATGTAACTTTCAGCACCTATAACACTCACTTATCAACTCGTTATATCTCATTTGTTCAGTGTGTAAAAAAACCCACCATTTTACGTGGGTTATGTTGCCTGGCAACCACTTAAGACTCTAGACAGTCGATGGTCCCAGCCTAGAAAAAGGTCAACTCAACTCAAAAAAATGTTACTACCCTTTGGTTTTCTGAACCAACTCGTTAATTAGTTAGCTTTAGAGATGCAGTAGGCATATTTTGATAACTATGGACAGCTAGCATGGCTAGCAGTTTATCCACATTTGGAGTGTTTGTGCTAAGCAAGGCTCATTGGTCCCCCTATTTATTTACCCCTCAGATATCAGTCTTTACATCAGTCCTCCTTTTAAAGTGAAGGTGGTTTTATTATAAGGCTAAAGTAAATGTAATACGATGACCATAACACACCTCCATCTGACAGCATACTAGAAGCACACACTGAAGGAAATTGTTAAAACTGTTTGCAAATATTCGTCTCCTCAAAGCCCTTCTTCTTCAAAACATCTGACAGTAAGTTATGGCTGCCAATTTGAGCTGGCATCCCAGAATGAGCTTTTCAGCCTCTCATTTAATTAGACAGCAATCTCAGACTATGGGGAATTCTTGTTACATAGCTGAAACAGTCAGGAGTGCATGTTTTCAGGACAGAAATAGGAGAGAATTATAAAACGCCTATGCTGCTTAGATGTGAGATACTTTGGTTCTGCTTTCTCTTTATCTTTCAGCAGATAATTGCCTTTCAGCCTCCTCTCACTGAAAGTGCAGTCACACCACAAGGGCTTGGAAAGTAATATAAAGAAATGAGCTTATCTACTGTCCACTGAAATGAATTCATTAAGAGATGACCCAAACTCAATGCTATTCTGAGGAGGTTATTACAAGATATTAAGACAGTGTGCATGACTGTAAGACAGACAAGGATTATGCAGACTAACTCGGCTATAAATAACCATCCACGACTGAATATTAGACAGTGATCTCTGCAAACATTTACATCAAGTCTTTAGAAAACTAGATGTAGCCAGAGTTCAAAAGGAGACAGAAATAATGAGAACACTGAAAACAGAAAATAGAAAAGGTTAACTCAGCATCAGGGTCATATCTGCTTTTTGAGACACTGCTAATTCCCTACCTGTTTTGTTTCTGAGGTGCAATGGTGGTGGGGAAACTTCCTCCTGACTCCCCCTGGAACTCAGCGAAGGCCTGGTCTCCTGCTCCTGGCTTTGGAGCCTCCTGGAAGTCCTGGAAGTCGTCGTCATCAGCTTTGGTCGCCTACATAAGCATCATGTTAGTGAGCAAAATGTGCGATATCATCAGCCACAGGAAATAAGAGAACCGAGGTCTTGGTTGTTACCTGTGCAGGAGGGAAACTGGCAATGAAATTTGTGTTTGTAGGTGGTGGAGCCGGTGCTGCGGGTGCCATGGCCATGACTGGTGGTGCTGGTGTGGGCATGGCCATGGAGACTGGTGGCTGGGTCATCATGGGCTGCTGGTGCTGGGGCATGACGGGGGCCATGGCCATAGCCAGGGCGGGCAGGTTGGGCACTGGTGGAGACGGAAACTGACCGAGGATTTCCACATTCATTGCTGGGAGGCCACTCTGAAAGGAAGGAAGGGAACAGTTTGAAGTCTCTGAACTCCAAAATCAAAAGAAAAAAGAAATCTTTCAAACTGCATCTTTTATTAGTGCCAGAAACTACAAAAACAAGAAGAAAAAAAAAACACAAGATTTTCAGCTTTCCGACAGTTCAACTTATCATGTATTTCAGTTTCTAAGCTTCCCAGCATAACTGAGAAACCATTACAGACTCAGATGACACGCGACAAAATTCAAGGACTATTCACCTGAACTGCAGGCTGTTTACTCAGAGCAGATAGGGGACAAGTATGGAAATAAATTGAATATACAAGTCGTAAAATATCTGTAACATGTAGATATTTGTAGAACTTGGACAAATGTTGAACACGCTGCTCACAAGTTTTTAAAATTTTTGTACAACAAAAAACTTTTTTTTGTCTTATTTTATGAGCTATAGTATTATAATGTGTTATACTTTCAGTCATGGTTGTGCTGTTTCCATAGAGGTACGGGATTTTATATTGCAGTGAAAAGTTAACCCTCAGTAAGTACAAATGTAACAAGAGCAAAACAAGACCATAAGATGCTTGGGGTTCAGAGGGTTAAAAGATCCATCTAATGGCAATTATTATTTTATATTAAAATGAAGTGGAAAAAAAAACAAAACAAACAAAAAAACAAAAAGTCAAAATAACCTACTAAAACCTAAAATGTCCTACCAAAACTGAAAACAAATTAATAAGCCACAGTACATGTCCTTCTGCTGGAAATAATCAATACATCATCAACAAATGTATTCAAAACTGCCCTCAACAGCTGCTTTATGAGTGGTGTTTGTCAACAACTACAGTGCACAGCTGTTACATAGAATTCAAAAAATTAAGCTACAGATCTGGATTTTAAAGATTTAAGATCTTAGCAGGGAAAAAAAATTAGCTCTGGGCTAAAAGGCACGGACAAGGTGAAGAAGTTAACAAGCACCGAGGGAGAGAATAACATGCCATCAGTTTGGGTCTTATCAAGGTTTTTTTGTTGACAATGAGAAAATATAGAATAACAACAGTCTATACTTGAAGAAGTACCTTTAATGTTTTGTAATTTTATTCTGCCACAATGTAGCAACTAAAATGAAGTTCTTACATTGTGTTTGGGTTGATCAGTTAAATCATGAGAGGCGTCGTGGGCATGGTGGCCACTCTGAACCGATTTAATTTGATGCCATTATGCATTCACTGAACTGGAAAAAGAGACTGATGTTTACACATGAATTATTCAACACAGTCAAGTTCTTTTTGAACAGATGTCACCAGCAGACTGAAACTTTTTTCCCCTCACAAGAGAATGCACCTTGTTTTGCTTGTGTTTTAAGGCTCTTGAAGATTTACATCTCCAAAGGTGTCTTATTATTCCTCGCGTGGAAGCAGCAGCATGCAGTGTTTCGTGAGCTGCCTGCAGATTTGCATCCTCCCAGGGGTGGTGGTGACAGGCTCAGGCTGAGGATGATAAGAAGCCTCCTGCCAAACTAGGCTGATGGGGACTCAGCCATATATTGGGCTTCACAAGCCGTGGGCTGATTCACAGCGCTGCTTCTTTCTCCCTGTTTCTAGCTAAGCTCGTCTAATTTCAGTGTGGAGTTTACGGTGAGGCTCTGAGGAAGCCATCGGGGATGATTAGTGAAGTCGTTCTAAGTAGATAATTTGTTTTGACTCCAGTGTTTACCTGCGCCACACCAATTAGTGCAAGTACAGTGTAAAGCTCCTCCTTGGTCAGCATGCCAGGTGTTGTGCGGTTGGCTGATGCCCAGATTTGCCCCAGTGCTTCCCTGGGAAGACCTGATGACATTAATATTGGGTAGAGCTTGGCTGTGTCTATCCCTGCCGGTGTCATGGTGAATTCAAGAACCTTCTTGAACATTTCTGTGGAAAGAAAAACAGAAAACATTTGTGGATGCTGTTGAACTAAAAACCAATAGTGTAGTGTCATTTTCATTAAACAAAATATGCAGGAATGTCAAATATGATAATCAGAAATGTTACATGAGTTGTATTCATGAGTAAATGTTTACCTGGGACGAGGCTGTCATTGTAAACCCATGCTGGCAGCATGGACTGGATGTGCTCTTGTTGTGGGTACACGCCAACACCTGCTGTCACAAGCGCACACGCACATGCACGCACACGCGCGCACACACACGCACGCACGCACGCACGCACGCACGCACACACACACACACACACACACACACAGAGTTAGCTGTTAGAGCAAAAGTCTTGTCCAGGCATATGATTTGCCAAGTCTCTTGGCAGCTGAGCCCTGCTTGTATCGAACTCCACAAAATCATACCCCTGATGTCTGGAAGGCTCGGTGCAGATGTAATGCTCCACTGCGCTGAATCACAAGCGCCTGCCACATCAGACATCTATAAATCAGTCTGTGAGTCTTTTCCAGCTTCAAGGAGATGGGAGAGAGGAGACTGCCTTGTAAGAAAAAATATCTGAAAATCTAATTTCACTACTGACACTGACCTAATTATTATTTTCTGAAAAGAGAGTAGAAAACATTTCAGTAAAATGGTATGGCTCATTTTGAGCTGCTAACACTCAGGCATGAGTTTACTCAGGCAACCACTTTGCACATAATACTCCCATCAGTCTTGGGCAGTTAAATGAATCTTATTACAAATCTCCCTGGTCTCCATGACGAGCCACTATGTTTCCCTCGATGGCATCGAGGACACGGACACAGACAAGCAAATAACAGCACAAAGGAGGGGCAGAGTAGCATGCACAAACAGCCTTGGATTATGTTGGGCCCCAGTGGCACCTGCCAATCCATGCGCATCCCTGTTAAACCAAAGCAGTCAGCATGCGCCAGAGGTCATTCTCTGAGAGGGTGTTACACAGTGAGGGAACAGACGGCAGCTTATTTAGCCAGCAGGTATTACCCAAGGACCTTGACAGACACAGTCCATTTCCACAATGTGTGCAGAGAGCAAGAACATGAGAAGGCCCCTCTAACAGGACAGAGGTATAAAGCAGGCAGAAATAAGAGCAGACTTAAGAAAAAATGGAAAGAAACCAAGAAGGGCACCTCAAAGGCGCCACAACTCCTTAATTATCTCAGCAGTGAAGAAAATGTCAGCTTGAATACTAAGATTCCCAGTCCACAATCTGGTGTAAATCAATTAGGACGCAATAAGAAAGAGTAGATGAAGCTTCTGCAGGATGTACAGAATTATTTTGTCAGGATTAAAAAGAATGAAAATATTTCTTGAGGACAGAAAACTACGACTTTGATTGTGTGTTAATGCTGCAGCAAAGCGAGGGAGAGAAGAAGCGATGAAGTCCAGTGAACAGGCACTTCTCTCACCACTTTCACTACTGGTCTGAGGAGACGAGCCAGTAGCCGGTGAGGGGTGGGTGGGTGCTGACACCGAGGCCTCAGGTAGATTTTCTGTGGTGAAGGCAGAACTCAAGTCGTCAGGGGCAGCAGCCCAGTTCCTCGCTTTTGTGCTGGGTTGAAACTGGGCTGAAACTTTAAGTCTGGGAGTCATTTCAGCCAAACTCTGCTTGGATTTAAAGCTAACTTGGGCCGTCTTATCAGCAGTAAGATCGCATGAGGAGAACAGCTTCTCTTCCAGGGTCGGGCCTAGAGGGGTGAACGAGGAACAAGCTTTAACACATACTAGCTACGGTCCAGACGTAACGCACCTGGACATTACGTGCAATAAAGTGGAATGTGTCAGATCAAATTTGAGTAAGTTTATAAGGGTGAGATATGATGTGTGACATGATTAAAGTAGATGGTAGGAGTTTTTTAAGGCTTCCAGTGATGATTTACCTCTAGTAACCTTATGGAGCGGTATTTCTGTGAAAAAGTTCCTGCCTGTTTTATGTCAAGGATGAGGATGCACATGCACATTGGGAAATACACTATTCCACCTAACAACAGTGTGCAGTAACATGCTAAGGCATCTTGCAACACTCGAACAAAGGTAGGGGACAAAAAGACTGCAAGCTAGTAAACGTGGATATAAACAATACTGGCTCTAAAGTATTAAAAAATGGTTTAGCAAATGTTTAAAGAGGAAGATGCACTTTGTTAGAGTTTTAAGGACACACACAACAAATTTTGGTGAGTAACATTGAATCGAGATGGACCTTTTGTTTATTTACAAGAGAACTCCACAGGGGTTGTTTAAGTGGCTTGAACTAGATTAGGAGTTTAACCAAAAAGCTCCCACACGCACTGACCGACTCAGTCACATACCTTTCTGTTGAACTGACAACACCAGGCAATGGACCTAATATTTCTTCATCTAGAGTATTCCCCCTGTGGTGCTAATACATGGCCTCCTTTGGTCAAACTTTCTTTAGTTCTGGCTTAAGCAGCTGAGGGTTATTTTATGAAAATCTCATTTGTAGTCTCAGTAAATATTCCCCTAAACTCATAAAACTTGCAACAGCCTTAGAGAATTTCTCCATTACCGTGTTTGTATTCTGTCTGCTGTTTATATTTAGGTTTAATGTCACAAAGTATGTATTTTCCACACTATATGTGATGTCTTTTTACACTGTTGCCTGCACATATACCAATTAACCATACCAAATTTCCTATGCAACTTGCTTTTTTGATTCTACAGTATCAGAACAAAAAAAGAAAAAAACAAAAATTGCCACAATAATTGCTCAGGTCTCTCTTCTATCAGAGGCAATTCATCCATCAGCCATTTAATCTGCTTATTCCAGATGTTAAACAACTAGGTCAGAAATGTCTCAGAGGATTGGGGATGGTACTAGACAGAGGGCTAGCTGTTGCATTCCTCTGGACAGAAGGTGATCTCTCTATCTTGTCACTCAGTCTAGAGACCGAGAGCTGTCACAGAGCAGCTGCTCATCCCAGAGATAACACAGCAAATGACACATGACAGTGACAGTTCTCTATCAGTGCACAAACCACAAATGGGTTCATTACCGACGGTGGAATTCAGCTACTACAAGAGCAAAACCTACTGTGAAGCATTCTCTATTTTAAGCAAGTTGGGTTGTTTACTGTGCATCCATTTTGTCTAGTTCGTAGTGTGTGATAGTTTTAACTGTAATGAGGCCATATGCTGTGCTGGCTACATGCTCTCACACTGTAATGCAGGCCAAAACCAACCCAACATCTGGTGGTAACAGCTAAAAAACATTCAGGATCAGAAAAAAAAAATTAAAAAAGCTGCACTATATGTGAAAAATCCTCCAGACTAAAGGGAATAAAGGGAAACAGCTGAGTATAAATTATGGGGATGGGAGGGGAGGTGTCAACAAAGCAAGAGAAGAGTTACCTTGAAATGTAGATTGGGAGCTGGTGTTGACAGCAGAGTGTTGGGTGGCAGTGGGAATGGACACAAAGGCAGGGAGGGACTCGGGGAGGGAATGTGACGAAGGGGGTGACGGTTGGACTTGTGCTTGAGAGGACAGGTGAAAGCTGGAGGAACTGAAAGCATTTACAGGCCCTTGAACAAAGTCACTAAACTCGTCATCGTCCGCAGAGAAACCTGTCTTGGGGGAAGAAGATGAAGGCTGGGCGTGGGCCTGAGAGGAGAGGCCGAAGGTGGAAGAAGTGGAGGAAGAGGGTGGAGGGAAGGAGGCAGGGGCATCTACAGGCCCCTGAAAGTCACTAAACTCATCATTATCCTCGGACAAAGCTGGGGGGAGGGAGTGAGTGGTGACAGACGGGTGTGATGGCGATGAGTCTGCAACAATGAAGAAATAATGATGATGGCACAACACATGACACACACTACAACGGAGAATGAATTAAGGGCTGCACATTGCAAGAGTGAGATAACAACTGTTTTGTGCAAGACTAGAAATTATGGAGCTGCAATTTTGAGTAAAACCCTGACAAACAGTGTGTACCATTCAGATTGACTAAAATGGTATTTAACTGTAATGCTGTTTATCAATTTTCAAAACTGCAACATCTGTACAAACATCAGTGCTATAATAAAGGCTCGAAGGCAGAGGTTTCCAAACTGGATAAAATAATGAATCTGAGGGGTCTTGAGATGAGACAGGAAAGACACAGAAGTTATAAAATTGAAACCAAAACTAAACAATTTAAAAGGTTTGAAAGTAAAAAATCAGAATTTGCTATAATTCCTCAAAACCAAATCTGAAATTGTAACTTAATACTGCTTCAAAATAAAGTTTTACAAAAGACATCGACTGGGAACCACTGCCTGCTCTATGTCATTATGTCAGTGTATGTTTGTTAAATCCATCCCTACAACTTTCTGAAACACACAGGAATAAGGTAAGTGAAGAAATCTAAACATTTAAGACGCCATAAAGTTAAGAAAGTGAATACTGAGGTTCACAAACAATGTAATGAACACAATAAATAAAAGAATAAAAATTAAAAAGTGATAATGATTTACAGATGAAGACAGAGACCACAAAAACAATGTGATAAAAGATCTGTGTTGCATATTATATACTCCAACAGAAAATCTCAATTTTGGCTTGTCTGGCTGCCAGCTGGGCAGTTATCACACTGACCTGCCTTTAATCCAGTTATTATTCTTAGATGGATATCTATCAACTACAGAGAAGCTCAACAGGTAAAATGGCAGCAATTACAACTAAAGCTTTAATGTGAAAGTACCTGGCTTCTTGGTTTGTGATGATGGAGTCGGGTGCATCTTTGCATCTCTGCTGAAGCCGTCCAGGTTGCCTCTGATTGCCTCCAAGGCTTCGTCACGGCTCTTCTCCCCTGTCTGAGTGCAGAGCAATAGAACAAAGTATCAAGAGCCCAGAGGGTAACAAGGATGAGCAGTGGGCATGCCAGAAAAACAGCAAAATAAACAAGATGAGCAGAGAGACTCACCTTGGGTTTGACACTGCTGAGCAGCCTCAGCTTCTGTTTCTGCTCCTCAAATTGTCTTCTTTTTCTGTCCTCCTCCAGCATCTTCTGCTGCTGCTCCAGGCGTTTTCTAAAGGGCAAGAAGAGTACAGAATCACATGGAGAGCCAGTATAGTATATAATATAGTTTCTCTATTCTTTCTAGAGGGTAAGGAAGAACATGCTGCATGGATTACTTCATAAAATAACTAACAGGTGAAGGCACAAACTAATTATTGCATACATTAATTTGATAAATCATCTCTTTTTGCCAGACTTTAAAAATAGAATCCTGCTAGTTATCTCTTGATTAACATAACTAAATACATATGACTAAAATCCTATATGGATGTTTTTCCAGCTATTTATTGCAATTTTATATAAATGCAATGAAAAGGAAAAAATAAGACGACTGGCAAAGTCTCTTAAAAAAAATTTTAAAAGTGAGACGGAGAAACTATAAAATCCAAGGATTAGAAAAGGACGATCAAGTTATCAAATCAGCAGTAACCTAAGAGCAACAGCCCCAGAACTCAAAGTGATTTAACGTCTTGGTAAAATTTTTGTCCTGGAAATTATTTCACATGACCTAAAGTAATATTAGAAGGCCTGGGAGGCTGTACTGAGGCACAGCGGTGCTTGGAGGTAAATGATGGGTCATGTTTACCACCTCAAATTAGCATGTTCAAATTTACTTATTAACACTAAATACCGCAGAGCTGAGTCTGCAGGGAACATCATTAGTTTTCCAGATGTCTGGCCACAAAGCATTGGACAAAACAACCCTATGACCTGATGATTCAAAGTTAATCAAATTGATTTCAATGAATCCTGATGGGAATACAAATACACGTAAAATGCTGCAAAAGTTTGAGGTGCTAAATCTAATGTGTGGATTTTAAAAATTATGCCATGAATAGCTTTTGTTTATCAATGAATTTCATATAAGACACACAAACATAGTCAAATTGACATTTGGTGTCACCACAATTTGCCTTTAAACAGCATAAGTGGTTCTAGCTATGCCTGTGTGCAGGCCAGATCTAGCATCCTGGAGAAACTGCCATCATTGCTCTGTGGATTTACACTACCTCAGTGCTTTCATCTATGAGAATCAGGCACAAATTCTTCCCATGGAGACCAAATTATCTGTTACAGGACTATATACTCTTGTTGATGAAGTTTGGGTTTGGGTTCCAAATACTGCAGAATAAATCTTGGTATAATCAGACACCACCTGACGGGACAATGTCATGGATAAGAATCAGATTGTGCCTACAATTTTTGCAGAGTACTGTATGTAAACATCAACCCATCCAGTAACTGCTGAGAAATTTCAGTTTGGACCAAAGCAGCGAGCCAGCCGGCCAATGCTGCCGCCCCTAGAGCCATGATGCCAGCATGAACAAAGCACAGCCTTTTGGTTCTAGAATTGTGTTGTTTTCAGTCCAGACATACGAAGATATGAGCATTCATGCTTACACAAACACAATCCACACACACAAATACAAACTATGGCATTCGTGTAAAAATGTCTTACTGGTGCTCCTCGGCCATTTGTTTCTGTATGTCAGCAGTGTACTGGGGTCCAGCAGGTCTCATACCCATGAACTGTGGCTGACCCAGGAACTGCATCCCAGGGGTCTGCATGCCAATCGCCAAGCCGCCCTGAAACCCCCCCCAAATAAAACACAAAAAGACGAGAAGCTCAGAAATCTTATCCACATTCCAACTGTCACACTCCTGTTGCTTGATATTAAATGCCATCACCGAAGGAAGGCACAATGACATTAATGGATTGAAGTATTGTTAAAGATCACCGAGCTGCAATAAACTTCCGGCAATGTGCTAATGTTTAAAACTGTTTGTGAAGAGATTAATGTGGAAGCAAATAGGGTAAAGAGGAGCTCTAAATCCAGGTTTCCACGTGAATGAAATCGGTTAAATCAATACAGCAGTGTTCAGTGGAAGCCACATTAGCAATTTTGTTAAAAACACTACAAATGCAGATGACAAACCCCCCCTGAGGGAACTATTAATTTCACTTCACAAAACACATGCAAATCCAGAATTAGGCAGAGCATCAAACTCAATATAGATAAACATGTTCACCTGCATAGGAATGGCACCCGGGGGCATCTGCCCTCCAAAGTTCATTCCCATCATGCCCTGCATATTGGGCTGCATGACTGGAACCATAGGGAAGCCCTGCTGCTGTTGTTGTTGCTGCTGCTGCTGCTGCATGGGGACCATGCCTGCAGAAACACACACCAACATGATATGATATGCAGCAGACATGGCAAAGAATAGTGTATACAATTATTATCTGAAGCATAACAGTAGGTCACTGAAGCAAAGTTAATAAAAGTCTAGAGTTGAGGAAAAAAGGCTCCAGAGTCTGGACATGATTCAGTACTGCAAATCAATTTCCTGGACAGCCGCAAAAAGACACAAGCTCAGCAACAACCAAATCTGTTTTCCTGGTGACAACTGTGACAGCTTGGAGCAAAGCAAGAGGAGTGAGGGGAAAAAAAACTGGAAAAGTGTGTTTATTTTCACAGATGCTGTGTAAGCTGACAACCAGAGCTGAGCAGCCAGCTCCTACTGGAGCCTCCAGATGATTCACCATGTTAGGGCTCAACTGGGCTGAATAAATAGCTTGTTTAGGAGGCTGCTCACATTCTAATTTGTCTGACTAAGATGACACTGCTAACGGGAGCATGTAATGACCCCTAAGAGATGACTGTCCCAGTGGTGCGTGAATGGTTTATCAGTAGTGTTACTGCAAAGTCAACAGCTTTAATGTGAAGAGCATGCACAGCTAAATGATTGTACATGTGAGGCCTGCAGTGCACAGTGCTGGGCACGAGTAACAAAGGTATGAACTGAATCCTCATTGCTACCTGACATGTCTAATGGCTTGTGGTGATCTTAAACAGCAAGAGGAAGGACTAACAAGGAGCACAGCAGAAACACAGACATTGACACATTATCTGCAGTTAAAGTGCATGTTGTGCACCCAAACATTTTAATAGGAAACCCAATTTAGAAAATGTAGTTTCATTTAAATTGAAAGTTTTTCAGATTTTCAGCGACATTTCTCTAACAAAAACAGTTTTTATTCTCAATATTCTGACAGCATGCTCCAAAATACAATATTCTATATCACAGATCACACTGAAATTCAGAAAAAAAATGTTTTTTTGTTATCTTCTGAAAGCAAACCCAGTTAAATATATTTAGAAAGAAACTGTGTTGAAGAATAAACTGGTAGTATTGACTACAGAGTTACTCACCTTGTGGCGGTCCCAAACCCCCTCCAACAGGATACATAAAACTAAAAGAGAAAAAGAAGAAAACCACAGATAATGAGATTCAAACTATGGCTAAAGCAAAGAAACTCACGGTGTGAAATACAGTAGAGAAATACCATCATGTCTGCTCCAGCACACATCAATGGAGTCATCACTACTTTAATAATTTTGCTTTTTGTACTGCTACTGCACATGAAATAGTGTCAGATGATTGTTGCTCTTGTTGTTATTTAGCTGTAATCATGCCTCGAAAAGCAAGGCTTTTAACATCCATCAGTAAAACACAAATGTACAAAGTGAAAAAGTAAAAATTAGATGTGAATCTGAGTTTGTCTGCCTACAAATGATTTTTAGAGGTTCCCTTGATAGAAAATCAGCCCAGCTTTTACAACTTCAAATGGTTCTTCAGTTAGATTTTATTACATCTTGTATTAAGTGCATTAATCTGAGATGACACAGCTGAATTAAAAATAAAAGTCTTGCTTGCTATTCATAATTATGCCTTTTCAACCACTTGAAAATGACTTGCTAGTCTTCTCTTGAGTAGCTGAGTCTGACTACATTGTATCTGCATCGCACGCTGTCATGTGCTGATTTCAAAGACTTAATACAAGATTTTACTGAAAGCTGTCAAGTAAAAGCAAAAACAGATTCAATATAAGTTTGTTGTTGGTGAGATCAACAAACAAGACAAGCTTTGTTCTACAAACTCGCAGAAGTTGAGGTTTATTTGTAACACCAGGCTCAAGGTGAATTTTTGGATACTGATCCTCTGAAATTAACAAACACTGAAGCAACATTTGCAACGGATGAACAGGAGGGTGAGAAAACACTGTAGTCGGCCATGCTGTAGTTCAGTTCCCGCAGGCGACTTGGACTCTGTCACTGGGTCTGCACGGAGAAACAGGCCTTTAAGAAATAATCAGAAAAAGTCTCTGCAAGTCGGCCAAGTCTCTCCCTCGCCTGAGCCAACCCACACAGGCCTACAGCTATTTGTCAAATAAGTTATTACAACTCAGTTCTTCAGGCTGGCAGTGATGACACAGAGACAAACAGAAGGCAGAGCCAGTCTCCTGGTTGAATGTGATCATCATAAATGCAACAGGTGAGCTACACTATGATAACTTCAGAACCAAATCTGACTGCTCTAACAGAATGGCTTCAGGGAGCTCAATGTCAGACAGCCCAGGCATTTGCTAATACAATGATCCAGTCCCTGCGACAAAAAAGGAAGTTTTTTGGCTTGTATTGAATATAAGATGACTGCAAATGACAACCATTCAATATCAACTAATTGTTCAGTCAATGTCACCAAAAGTGAACGTTACAATTTCCAATATCTCCATTTGCTCTTTCTGTCTAACAAACAGTACAAAACCAAAAAGCAGCAAGTCCACACATTACATTATATTTGACACAGTCAGCCCCTAAATGAAGAACATTTTTTCCTCAGGAGCAGGCTGAGAGGAAACAAAACTAAAAGACAGGCAAACATACGTTTCATCACATGCACACAAAATTCAAAATTTGTTCCTGCATGCTTGCAGGACGTGCAATTAAGCAACTATTTTTTTTCAAAAGTTTAATTTTACAAGTTGATAAGTGGCAATTTTTTGTTTATAGATTGTTTCCCCTGTCCCCAAATGGCCAAAAACAAGCCAGTGCAGGGATAAATACAGTAAGAAGAGGGGTACACTTCAAAAGACAGTGCAGCAATTCCATCACAAAATAAGGCTTTGATGCACTATTGCCCTGTCCTTCATTGTCATGTCACTTGCCTTGGGTTTGCTGATAAAAACTAGCCATTTAGCAAAATGTGGCATGTGTACATCATACTGACAATAACTTATGAGCACTGCTGGTGGAGAATAGATTAAGATTTCTAATAAAAGATGCCTGGAGAGTAATAGAGGGAAATATTGATGAAATTGTCGGGGCACGTCATAATCTAAAATCATTCAACCTACAAGCAAGAAGCCAAGGTTACCCCTCACACAGTGCTGATATAATACGACTGGCATAAGCGTCAGTGATGAAGATTGACTTGGGGGGGGGGGGGGGGGGGGGGGCTGACTCTTGCATCTGCTCTCTGCAAGATTTGCAGCTTAAAAGGCTTTTATAGGAGTGCCACGGGACTGCTGCCCACCGTCCTGCAGCAAATAACAGGTCATGGCCAAGCAGATTAACACTGGAGATAAGCAGCAATAGCAGCTGCAGACACCAGACAGGCGAGTGCCTTGTAAAAAGCCTGTAATCATCCAGCAGCTATCGTCAAACTGTTTTGAACCGCTGGGAGACTGAAGGCAGGGATTCAGTCAGTGTCATCACCATTGACACTAAGAGGAAATACTTTCAGTAAAGCTGCTATTTCTGTGCAGTACAGTTTAACAGGGCATTACATTTAGAGCTGAAACGATCAGGTGATTAAATGACAAGTTTACAACTGATTTAAGACACAATGGATATCCAGATTGATTACTTATTTCTTGTTTGAGGCATTTATCAAGCAAAACAAGCCAAAGATTCTCTGATTCAAGCTTTCTAAATACAATTATTTAAATTAATTCAGGAATTATTTACTTTTCTCAGTTTTAATTAACTCTAAACTGAACATCTTTATCGAGCCAGAAAAAAAAAACATGTAGGGGGAAGCTGTCATTACTATTTTTGCACCTAATGAGCAACTTAATTGATTAGTCGATCACAAGAAAGTCATTTTCAAGCTCTTTTTTTCAAGCAGAATGTCAGAACATTTGCTGGTTTATCATTGACAACAGTGTGTGTCTTTGGGTTTTGGACTGTTTGTTGAACGAAACAAGCAATTTAAACACACATGATTGAACAAACAACCAAAGAATACCTGTGAGGTTCAAATTTATTAGGAACAAAATTAACATGGAGTTTTAAACACCATACAATAACTTATTTGGCTTCTGATGCATCAAAGTCTATCCAGTAACCAGCAGAGTTATTTTAACCTATTTATCAATTTGGGCATTTACTGTAAAAGAAACCCACAGCCAGTGAACCAAAACACTCCTGTTCTGCCAGCAAATATCAGCATGTTCATCAGTGAACATGACTGTGGATATAAAAATCAACAAAGCTTTCCCAGACAGTCCCCAAGTCTTGAAAAAGGTTGACAAAGCAGATTATATTTGCACTTATAGTTTCAACTAGCAAACACACCTCTGATAAAACACACCCACACTTATAACTGCGCTCGCGGCAAGTACTTTTGACCACTGATGAGGTCAAAAGTCTGACCAAAGTTGTAATCACATGACCTGTTGAGGACAAAGAATCTGCACGGAGCCATCATCGCCTAAATTTCATGCATCTCTGTCACATCTCCATTCAAAAATCCAATCACCGACACGTTGACCATGTATTCACTATCTCATACGATTTCTGTAAGAACTAAAACAACTGCAGAGTTTACTGTGACTCTCAAGTAGGTTGTGTATGCTGTACTACTGCTCCACCTCCTGGTTTTGCACTCTGGTGTACAGGTGCAGTTTCCTTTACTATTGCTGAATTATTATGTTTGGCAGCCAGCCAGCCACACACACACACACACACACACACACACACACACACACACACACACACACACACACACACACACACACACACACACACACAACACACACAAACACGCACTGAGACTATCTAACACTTTTCCGAGTGGGACTGCTGTGGGAGAAATGGGACAGCAAACAGATACAAATACGCAACCAAATTTTAACAGAGATCACACCCAAAGTTAAAGTAAAGCTTATTCTGTTACAAGTAATACGTTTTCTTGAAAATCTTTGAATGATAATACCAAATGCAATGCAATCCAATAGCACTAATTAATTTACATTGCAAATGTATACCAATGAATAACAGTGATGCCGTATTAAGTGCAGTGACAAAGTAGTACTGGCAGTGTTTTTTCCTACTGCCCACACTCATTTACAGTCTTGAGGGTTTTGGTTTCACCTGTCAGATCAGTATCACCTGGCTAGTCGAGATACTTGTAGCCAGGATCATATTTATTATTCAAGCTGCTCCAGCTCGTCTAATGAAAAAATCATGAGGCTGGCCTTTTCATCTCCTCTGCAGACCTGCAGATCATTATACTGCCAAAATAAGATACCTGGACATCTCTTGAACAGTTACAACTACTTACTGGAGTATGCATGTGTGACAGACCTGATTATGTGACTCAGGAAAGAATTATGTATTAAATATAAGGCAGAGCAATCTGACTCCTGAAGAGGGGCTGAAACATACCCAAGTTTTTGCAGCTGGTGTATTAGAGGAGAAGATTTGAACTAATTTAGCAGCTCTTTGGCATAAATGAATATCAAGTCTGCTTTCTCTTTATAAATATTCGACAGAATTTTAACGCAATGAATGGTAGATAGCATAATGTCGAGAAAAACACAGCTGATAAGGCCACATACACAATCAGCCAGGCCTGTCTACACAGGGGCTAGCTATTTAGCTACCGATGCTACAAGAAAGTAATGACCATTTCTTCAATAAATAGCGCGTTGTATCGCTTTATATTGTAAACACCAGGCACAATAACGGCTACAAAAGACATGCCATGTGATATTAGTTCAAATGTGACCACTGTGTTGTAATTTTTGCTTGTCTCTGAGCCTGGGAAGACAGAGCAGAAGTGGCTAGCAAGCCTTATCTTCCCCAGTAACTAACGTTAGCCTGACAGCCATCTCATCAGCCTGCCTCCACAACAAAACCAGCCTCTACCGCGATGTTCGAGGTGCTGCCGGCGGCTAAATGCGAGGCAGAGCGGCTGTCAGAGGCGAATGTTTCAGGAACAAATCACTGTGTGCCGACAGAGTGAATTTTAAAAGGCTGAAATACCTGCTACCTCCCCCAGATCCCGGCCGCAGCGCCATCTTGATAACAGCAGTCACTAGTAGGAGGATGACGTCAGCAGTGACGGTGGAGGAGGGGTGGAGCCCTGGGTTCAGACTGTCAGGAGCAGACAGCTGTGCACCTCTGGACAGAGGACTTTATTTGGGTTAAAGTAAGGAGTTTCTCTCGTTCCTTCCTCTTCAATTTGTATCTTACTAATTCATATGAAATCCTCATGTACAATGGCTCATCTAGTTGCAGCAGTAGAAACATATTGGGAGATTTTCCAGGAATGTCCAGAATAAAATAATAAATAAAATAAAATATTTTTTCATTAACTGTTTTCATACCAGAAAATTGTTTACACCACGTGGTATGTCCAGCAATCCATTATCTATATACCATTTAATCCTCAATCTCTGCTTTTTGCACTGCATTATCACTGTAGCAATTATCATTTTTGCACAGCCGTGTTTATATATTCTTTTCATATATATATATATATATATATATATATATATATATATATATATATATATATATATATATATATATATATACACATATATGTAGCCCCATTTATTCCCATCTCTTTCTATGGTGCATATTACCTTCCACTATCTCCTGGTTGTGTATCTCATTCAGTCCTGCAAATCACCACAATCTGGATTTTGTGCACTACAGTCTTACTGACTGAACACAGGTAAGACTGAAGGTACTGGTTCTGATCATATTTCTAGCAGTGTGACATCCGACCTCGGATCGCTGACAATCAATCCAAAGTATTCAGGACAAAACCTGGGAGCCGTTTTTGATCAAAACTTAATTTCAGTTAAGATTTCTGCTCAACCCTCTTACCTGAGAATCAGAAGTGTTGCTGGTGTTACCACTTTTTAAAAACATGTTCAACACAGGCCATTTGGCCAAACAGATATCTATCTCATAGCACAGTTTTAGTACACATGCATTGTTTCGACAGTATTGCTTGTGATTTCCCTTAGTTTATTTATTTATTTATTTCACTTACAACTGGGACCGGAGTACTAATTTTCTGCCACCTCACATGAATATGTGCATTGGCATGACAATAAAGAACTCTGAATCCTTGTCAACTAATGTGCACCTCAAAAAATAGTTGAATTATCCACAGCCTTTTATTATCCCACCTGGACATCTGCAACTCATTATTCCCTTGACTAAACAATGCAGCAACTGCCAATTTACTCACAAGATTACGCACAAATCAAACACTCAACACGGGAAACACATGATTCCAGTAATGGCTGAATTACACTCCTCAGGGGCCACAGAATGCAATATAAGATTGTATTGATTACTATTAAATGTTCACATGGACTGACTGCTTTGTCTGTGTTGAAAACCCCCCTGAATTATTTAGACCAGAGATTAGTTGCTGGTAAAAATTCTTCAGCCCGTGCTTTTGCAGTTTTAGTCCTAAGCACAATTAGAAGAAGAAGAACAAGAAGAAGAACAAGACAAGAACAAGAAAAAGAACAAGACAAGAACAAGAAGGACAAGATAAACCAGGAGAAAAACAAGAAGAATAAGAACAAAAGAAAGGTCAACCTGAGAGGGCAGCAAATTCCAAGCACCAGCTTCCTGCTTGCTGCAGTAAACGTTTCTACCAGCAGATGTGAGTGTTTGTCTTTGTTGAGGTTTTGTTCATTCAGAAACTTAAACACTGCCTGGGGACTTCAACAAAACTTTTATGCATTTAGACAGGGATCATGTAGTTTGTCTTATAGGAACTACATGAGTATTTGAGAGATTTGTTATTCAATAAGTCAGTAAGTTAAATGTTAAAGGAAAATGTCACAGATTCCCTCCTTAAAATATCATATCCAGCTGGTTCATTTGAAGTAGTTTTATTTTTGCAGATTTTCCTACAATACATTAAATGGAAAATTACAGCGTTTTGCAATAAACGTGAACACAAAATAGTAATGTAAGAAACAAAAGGCCGCATTATTGATATATCATAAGCGGTTAGCTGGACGCAGTGTGAAAATAATGAAAGCTTAAAGACTTGAAAGCAGCAGATTGTACACAAATGAACAAGTAGACTCAACAATATAAAGAAAAAAGCAGAAGGTAAAATAAAATAAATAGTCTCCGATTACATCAGGTTCCAACCAGATTTAAACAATATCTATTCCTCCAGAGATTAAAAACAGGTGACATGTTTTATGAGTGTAGTAGGAGGATAAAGCAGTGGACGGACATGTCTCCTGTGCTTCTTAGCTAGACATGCTTCTGTATCTGTGGTCCAGTCAGTAGGACACATTTTCTTGCACAGAAGGACAGAATATGAAAGAGTTTCTCTCTGTGCTTAACAGTTAAGAAGGTGTTAGTCTTCACAACTGATAAATGTGTCTGGTTTTCTTAGATACGGGCTCACTCTGAGCACAGAATCCAATTTTTTTTTTCATATTAATGTTATATCTTCAAGTAAAATTTGTAATTTTGTGGCCAGACCACCAACAGCGATTAAGGATACCAGGCTTTATTTTGCATTTTGCGCTGAGGTGTCCCATCCAAACTTATCTCATTAACAATAAGGAGAAATATGAGCTTTGTGGAGGAATTAACCAGGCGTCCACCTACATCTTATTCTTTATCTTGAGTGTTCTTCAGAGTTTTACTGCTAATACATGAATGACTCCTAGAGGAACCATAATAGGAGCTGATGGACAGATCATCTTATATAAGAAGACAATCACCAAGTAATGTATGTTTTTTTTAACTAAATGTCTAACTTTTTTAAAAAATTACAGTTGTGTGTGTATTATTGAAAATATGAGGCTTATGTGCTCATTTTAAACCCCAATATACCAAAAATGTATTGTTGTGCACTGTATCAAATGTGTTTTTAAACATATTTCTCTTTCATTTACTTTGATACATTCAGTATTTTTGTGTCAGTCGCCCAAACTTTTACAAACTGGCATTACTTATATGCTTTATAATGATAAATATTCTAAATATTCTTTGGTAAAAACAAGACAGTAATACATTTGTTATCATAACTGTTATTCATGTAGTGTAGGACCCCAAATTTAAGCTCATTAATTTCTTGAATGCATTTTTATCCTCTTCGCTATTTTTCAAGTGCGTCATTAGACATCTATCTCTGATTTGCATCATTAAAAGTCTGTTTTGGAATCGATATCGTTCACTATATTTCACCTCAACACCTGCATCCATCCACTAATGTCTTGTCCAACATTTTTACTGGCTGCTTGAAGTACCGAGGCCATTGTGTGACCTGACAAAGTGATTCAGTTTCATTGTTGCACCAATGACAAGGTGGAGCAAGAAGGAAAAGCCTCTGCGGCATTGTCCTGGTGGGTGTTGTTGTGAAAGATTTACAGCTTAATGAGCATAGTGTAAGGCAGTGGATGACAAGCCCCGCTGCTATCCATCACCTGGGCTGCCCTCAACCTTTCCTACCTCAGCTCTATTCAGCGCCAATGATTCAGAGTCCATATACATGACAGAGGAGCCGTTTAGGCCTCAGAGCGACAAACAACTGAGAGAAATCTGTTTAAGAAACACAGAAGGAAACTAGTTTTTCAGTTATGTTATACACTATCAGTGAGGCAAATGCATTCATTCATCTTTTTAGTTTTTTGAACATTTTTTCGCACATTTCTGTAAAACGCAACATTGTAGGCACCCTTTGCTGTAGTATGTATTGTACATTATCTATCTATCTATCTATCTATCTATCTATCTATCTATCTATCTATCTATCTATCTATCTATCTATCTATCTATCTATCTATCTATCTATCTATCTATCTATCTATCTATCTATCTATCTATCTATCTATCATCTATCTATCTATCATCTATCTATCTATCTATCTATCTATCTATCTATCTATCTATCTATCTATCTATCTATCTATCTATCTATCTATCTATCTATCATCTATCTATCTATCTATCATCTATCTATCTATCTATCTATCTATCTATCTATCTATCTATCTATCTATCTATCTATCTATCTATCTATCTATCTATCTATCTATCATCTATCTATCTATCTATCATCTATCTATCTATCTATCTATCTATCTATCTATCTATCTATCTATCTATCTATCTATCTATCTATCTATCTATCTATCTATCTATCCTGTTTGATGTTTATATTCTGCAATTACAAAACGTACACATAAAGATATTTTACAGGCTTTTTCAACTAGTTCAGACTCACTATGGCTCCTTTTTTTTCTGCTCTTAGGCCAACAAAAAGTGCATAAATAAATAAGGTTATTTCCTGTATTTGCTTTTAAATTTGAGAGTTTTATAGAGCAGTTTAAAAAGCTCTACACAATATATATATTGTTATATTCAAGACTCTCTCATTTCTAGAATTGACTGTTTTAAAATTTAACAGCAATAAAATCACTTTTTGCTCATGAGCTGTTTAGCCAGCAATGTAAACCTTACAGGAAATAAAACTGTCCACTAAAAGAAAAAAGTGAACTTAGACAAAAGTTAAACCAGAAAATGTCAAAACCTGAAACAATGAGTGCATACAATGACATGAGCTTTAATAATCTAAGAAAAAAAAGGTTTTGTCTTGATAAAATGTCATCTAAAGCTTATCTAAAACTTAAAATGGCTTAAAGAAAACATCATACTCAGTCAGCAAGAATATTAATAAACATTAAATACCTGCTTTGAATACTCAAAATGGCTCCAACGGGATTTTATTCCTGAAAGTGAAGATTTTGAAACAAAGTTTGGACATTTATGTTGTTTTATAGTATTTATAGAAAATACAACTTAACCATTGTCTGAGTGAATAAAACATAAAACATCAACATAACAATAAATGCATTCAATGACTTTGACTCATAAATGAAACATTTGCAAAATCCTTTATTTCTTCTAACTTCTGTTCATGTCCCTGTTGGAGCTTTAAATTTAGTTGTAGATGCCCTCCAGACATGTTTAGGACATACTCAGCTCAATTAAAAATTAGTTTGTGCCTTCTGCAATAAATAGTAATAACTAGCTTGGAAAAAGTGATTAAAATTAAAACTTTTCTACTCATATGTGCTTGTTTTAAATTGAGATTCAAGCACACAGTTACTTAAAATGAGCAAATCTGCACACATGTACATCATTCTGCACAGTGTTGCTCAAACATCCAAGAGAATTAGCAATAATAATTAAGATTTTGGTTTATGTAAGCTCATTATAACGGTTTTAATTATTTTCTGCTGCTTTTATTGCATCTATTGAGACCCATTAAAAAGACGATTAGGCCTCGTCAGTCTCTTGTCTCCTCCTCTTCTCTGGCCTCCTCCCTGCTGGGTTGTCTGGGTTTAGCTGGAGGCCAGCCCAGTCAGTCAGTCAGTCAGTCAGTCAGTCAGTCAGTCAGTCAGTCAGTCAGTCCCCTGGATGTGGATGTGGGCAGCCCCCCAGAGAGGTGGTCCAGCGGGAAGAGGTGAACATTAACCCACGTTCCATTCTGGGCATCCTACTACTCCCCATAAATCATTAACCGTCCAGCATCGGGCCGGTGAAAGCATCAGCATGACAACATCAATCTGTCAGGATTCCTCTGAACCAGAGACTTTTACAGATTCTCAGCTTCAGATGCAAATACAGTCAATGCATGAGACTCTGGAAAGTAAAAATTTGGATTTTCCAGCACGTGGCTTTAATATTCTGTTTTCAGATGCTTCCTTCTGTCACTTTGTCTTGCACAGCGACTAAGGTTCCTCTAAACATTTAAATATTAAACAGGGTCTTTAATGGATAGTTGGATTAGACATCAAGCATGTTTTTTTGTTAGTTATTGAAGTCTCTTTAATTTGTCCTGAAAAAATAAAGTTTAACTAATATTCTCTTCTTCATGTATTTTTTCCAGTGTTCCACGGTGAAGTATCAGTAAATACATTTAGTTTTGCACTTAAATACAATTTTGAGATACCTGAGAATCACACTTTTTACGTTGTGACATAATTTGACAGCTTTGGTTTCTGGTAATTGTTCAAATAAGGATATTTAACAGCCAACATTCTCTATTTGAGCTGTAGTAGAAGTAAAGTACTGTTGTCTTTCTGCTTCGGTAACTGCAGCTTACTTTGGTGTATTCTATTAATTAGAATTTTTGCTGTGTCCCTTTAAACTACTATTCTAATTTCAATTAAAGTTAAAAAAAATTACAGTTGCTGCTCGTGCATCAGTTGGCTATATTTCTTCGTAATTTTTTGCTGCAACTTAAAAATCATTTTCTTTGGGTAGGATTACAGAGTATAGACAATAAAAGAACAGTAGGTCAAGTAATGAAATCACATTTTATGTTTGTGTAAAGCAAATACGTAGGGTGGAAACTAGAAACTTTGAGTTGACAGTGCTTAAAAATTATGTTTGTTTAAGAGGAACTGATTTAAGAGAATCTAACTTAAATCAAATTTACTTCTTAACTTAATTTGGATGAACTTAATTCAGTTGTGTGCTACCAGTTGAAGCAATCCATTTAAGTTGAACCAACAACTCTTTTTTCAGCGTATGAGGATCTGATAATATGATACTGTGTGTACTGGAACTGGTAAACTAGCAGTATATTAAGTACTTAAAGGTGATTATGCTTTAACAAATTGCAGCATAAATATTAGTAATATCCAGTAAAGCAGTGATTACCCACCAGGGTTGATGTGGCAAGATTTTGTCAACTAATTACTATTTAATTAAAAAACTGACCCAAACAGGCTGAACAGAAAACCTAACAGTTCACTAAAAGTGATGCATAAGCAGCAAACAAGGGATGCATATATCACTAAAATAGTTAAATAGTGCTTAAAAAGTGAATAAATGGTAGAAATAAATATATGGAAAAATAGCTGAAATTACCGGCTAACAGTAGAAAAAGCAAAGAAAATCTAAACACTACAGACAAACAGGTGAAAATTTGGAATAAACAGGAGGAAACTAATAGCTGAAAATATGACCAGCAGGTGAAACTTGCAGCTAAAAGTGCAGATAAATGGATAAAACACACGAAAGCTGTTAAAAATGTTCAATTAGAGGCTTTAACTTAGACTAGACTCACATTTTAACTAGACAATGATATATTTGAACAATATCCACTTTTATGTAATTCAATGTTCAGTGAAATCTGTTTAAAATGAGTAGCTCTGTGGAGATACATCACATACTGGGATCCACTGCAGTGATGTGCTATTGTGTTGTGTAATATGAATACATTACTGGGTGTTTCTATAGAGTGAATACTTTTACACACTTTACTTTTAAATACTTTAAGTACATTTTGCTGTTAATACAGTTAAGCTTAGACCATTTCTGCGCTCCAGTATTTATACTGGGATTTAAGTAGAGGATTTGAACATTTTTTCTGCCACTAATTTGATATATTTGTGTGTTTTCATTTCCTCACTTGATCTTTTTCTTCCTAAATACGTAACTGAGGACATACCTGCACAGTAAACAAAAGCGAAAGTAAAAAATCTTTAGCTGCACAGTTTATTTCTCCTCTCATTATTGAAGGTGGCAGGTAATAAAAAAAAGTGTAAAGGCAGTTAAATTTATTTGTTCTGAATTCTCCAGTTTTATAATGTACATGTTTCTGTCAATGATTCCTGAAAGCTCTTGTAAACACGAGCATCTGGAAATTTTATTGTGAAATATATTGAAATCTTTTTTATTTTACGGCTACTGTTTGCATTCTGAATCTGGATAAAGTATATTTGTGGTATCCATTTGTGGTATCCATATGCACCATAGTTACAGAATCATGCACTTTATTCCATTATTCACATTCATAATGCTTATTATGCATGAAATAATGTCAGCAGAAAATCACTAATTCCTCTAATTTACTTTAAAGTAAGGTTGTTCTCTGCCTTCTTGTTTTTAATTGTGTTTTTACGTCTTCGTGTTTATTTCTGCATTATTCTCTTTTGGAAAGTTACAGTTTAACAGTCTGATGTACATATTATACTGAGGCATTGATTTCCTAATACTTGATGGACATGAAATAAAACAATGAACCCATCAGTGAATGTTGAGCTGATAAATGAAATGAGCTAAAGCCACCTATCTTTCCTGGGTCCGGCTCTGCTGTCTCTGTAGGTGGCGTGGTGTCAATGTACGCTAAAGGCTGCTGATTGTTGCCCACTGATCTCCATGACTGTGCAGCAGCACAACAGAGGCCTTCTTCTTGATCCGGGCTTTTGATGGAAGACTCCCGTGGCAGCTTCATCAGCTCCATGCATGTGTATGTATTTCTCTGCAGAAAGGTTGGCGTAAACTCTGGTCACAGTGACCAATTAGCCTGGACAGAGAGTGGCCTCCTGACCCTTCACCCCTGCTGGGAAGTCTTATCCATTAAGCCTTTGGGCCTCAGCTGGAGTTGATGTAGTGTCCTTTCTTGTGGCGCTGCTAAACACACGGCCACATTCACCCTGCAGCTTCCACTTTCTGTCTCTTTGTCCCCATCTTCTGTTCCTCATGTGCAGCTCGATGCTTGTGTTGACCTCTGGAGTCCTCGGCCACCGAATCTGCTGCTAAACTTCTGTCACAGAGCAGATAAATAGCTATACTCACTAAAGGAGCTCCTTAACTATGTGTTTTTAGGTTATTTATTTAATATCATAGGTTTATCTTACATTTTACTTCAAAATATTATTTATTTTGGGTACAAATTGTGTTGCCTCATGCCTGAATGACAATAAACTGAATTGAACTGAACTAAAAACAGTTTTGTTCGTCTTGTATCTTTCATACTTTCAACTGGTCTCTTCAAAAAATGTAATTTCTATCCCCGAGGTTGTACCTTCCTTATTGTTTTAATAATTTCCAGACTTTCTCTGTTTCCATTACTGTGTTTCTTCTTTTATATGAAACAGTTTCCTTAAAAAAGAAAGTATGTTAAGCCAAATATTTTTAAATGTATCGGACTTATTAGTTTTAAATGACTATCACTTTCATATTACTCAATATTTTTGTTAATATGTAAATTAAAAGGCACAACATCAGGAAACAATGTAAAACAGATTGATATATTGAGTGTTGTATACAAATATAAAGGCATCATGTTATTTTTTGGATCACTGTAACTTTGCTTTACATATTGTACACATTTGTTCAATAATTTTACAATTTTGCTCAGCATGATTTCATTATTTATATGTTCAATATGTCTAAGATGGTTGTAGATTTGAGGTATGAAATATTTTGACAATTAAACTGAAGCTAAAACTATTCTCTTGTTCGAATTAAAACAAAATCTTCAGCCCTTCTGTCTCTTCACACAATTCTAAATGTTTTCTAAAAAACTAGCGGATATTTGACCAACATGTTCGGCTGTAAGGAGCCGCTTTAGTGTTAAAGTCTTCTATCATCCTTCAGGAAGTAGCAGCGCAACTTCTTGTAACTGCAGTAGAACTTGAACCAGTTTTCCTGGCAGGACTTTGTTTGTTCAGTGTTGAATCTATTGGCACAAAACGTCCTTCACAGACTGTCCCTTCACCTCCTCTGAGGAACGAAAAAACAGTCATAACTGAGGAGAGTTTGGACACGTAGGTCTCAACAGAGTGTTAACACAGTTCCAGCTAGTTTGTCATCTTTTTATGTTTCCTCCTAATCTGCATTAAGACCATTGGAACGTGAACTGGAATACTTGCTGCAATAAAACCATAAATACAGCCACTATTACTGATACTGCTGCTACCAGTGCAAGTGTCGCTGTCACCAGCTTTCTAACTACTGCTGTTACTCTCAGGACTTTGATTTGCCAACTTTTAGCATTTAAATATGTACAATAATTACTGTTATTGGGACTTCTTAACTGTGACATGGGGCCTCATATTGAAATACATACAGCCCATTACTCTGTAGGTAGTTTATAATACACTGTAATTTTTATTTATTTAACAATCAAAAAAAATAATAATATCAATTAAATAAGAAGTAGACTGTGGATTTGCATTGCTGATATTGATAACTATAAAATTACAAAATCTGAAATAATTTATTTGATTTTTTTATATATTTTGCCATACAAAGATAGCTAAAAACACTTGTCATATTGTCAGAAATATTTCCTTTTAAAATAATTTTTAAAAATTGCCTCTCTATCTCTAAACATTAAAAAGCCCCAAATAATACATGATTTAATGTAAAACTGGGGCTATGCAATGTATTTTAATTATGGAAAATGACTGTATTTATTATGAGATGCTTACTTTTCATTGTTTTACTGTAATTTCTGATGCCCTTAGTGCTAGAATATTACTTTTTTCCCCACAGTGTGGTGAAAACATTACTAATCGAACACCGGTTTTCTGAATGACATTACAGTTTCCTAACACATCACTCTCTAAAATGATTATGTGTATGTAATGTGTAATGTGTACTGCATGCAATGAAAACAGAAGGCTGAAATGACCAAATAAACTGTTGATTATTTCAGAGAAACTCATCAGTGATGGGCAAAATCAGAAAAAAATCTATATATCTAAAATAGCAAAATACATAATAAACTACTTGGGAGGATAAATACAATAACATATGTATATTATTGCCTCTAATCGGTGAGCAAATATAAACTGTGAATGTTGCCAGAAAATTCTTTGATGCATTTCAAACAATTATTCGAGTTCCTGCAAATGAATTGAGTTTGTATTCAGACACTAATGTTGAATTAAATGTGATGTTTAGAGATTTTAGTGTTGTATTTCAAACTCTAACAGATGCAAATGAGCCTCCTAGTATTTCAGTTTCTTTAGGAGAAAACACTAAAAGAGACTTGGTCAGATCTTTAGGGGCTTCCTGGGTCTCAGAATCAAAGGCCTTACTGAAAACCAAATAGAGCAACATCGGTGGATTACAAGGCTTTTCCCAGCAGGACTCCATGGAGGCAGCAGGTCAACACAGGGATAGAAAGAAGGTTAGTCAGATCAATCACAACTCTGGTAAGTTTTTAGTAAGTGGCTCACTTGTGGTGATTTTTACATATGATGCAAACTGTAATTTGAAAGTTGGAATGTTTTGCTGTCAATGTTTTGAGATTTTTTGAGTTTCTTGTCATCATTAAAAAGAAAAAAAGTGGCTAAAATTCTTATTAAACTGAAACTTTGTCATGTTGTGAGGGATTATTTGACTTGTTGTATGTGAAATCTGATGAAGCCATGGAGAATTATCTTCTGATTTTGCAGTTTTATGGAGCTTTATCACCTTTCAGCTCATTGTTTCGGTTTTGTGGCTGCAAATGTACATTTCTGGTTCATATTTGTTGTTCTTAATATTGCTGAAACACTTGCTGTACACAAACTGCCAGGCACACAACAGACACAGCGAGCAAATAGCACTGGAACATAGTGGACGCGACATGTTCCTAAGCAGCTGGTGAAGACCAAAAACAGAGCTAAAAGGAGAGCTAGCATGGCGTTACAATGGGTTAGAAACATGACTCCAATTGAATGTTGCTCTGTGCAGTAAGATGTGTAAAAATGAACTTTTTGTTAGCTTAAATGGAAATAATATGGGAATCTTGTGTTGGATTTTGTTGCCGCCAAGTGGCTCACAAAATCTGCATTTGCAGAGTAAATTGAAAAACCCTGAAGGGATCTGGTGGCTTTCTTATGCTATAGGGGGCATTTTGCTGGCATGGTTTGGCTCCATTTGTTCTCTTAGAGGGAAAAGTAACTGCACATCAGTAAAAAGTTGTTTTAGTGACCTCCTTTATTCTGCAGAGACTTGGAGAACGCTTGTTGAAGCTGCTGTGGTCCAAAATCTTACTAAGACTTTTTATTACTGGGTTTTCCTTTAATTTGTCACCTGTTTGTATATACAGTGGTGTATGCAATAAGCTAAATGCATACAAAAGCTACACTAACTTAAAAATGAACCTTGTCATGACCGAAAATACCAATTAGCTGTGTTTCGTGTCATTACAAACATTTCTTTACAGTGTCCTCAGTGTTAGTAGCAGATAAAAGCTCAAACGAACAGTGATGTCAACATGCTGGGTTCAGTGAACTTGTTACACGAACTGAAAGGTGCACTTTAGCTCTATGAACTTGAAAGCTGCTGGTTTTTTATCGCAGTGCAGTATCGAAACATCTTAGTCGAGGTTATAAACAGACATTGAACCTCCTTTAAGTTCTACAGAACATCTGTTAGGTTTATGTTTTGTAGTACTTTAAACTCTTAATGCACTCAGGTGTAAATACTGTAGTGTTTACTACTCTACATATATCTTAGAGGTTTTGCTTTTTACATAAATGATTAAAAAACATCTTGACTTAACGTTTCATCTCGTCATATTAGGATCATAATTATTTGAATTTGTTTTCATTATTCATGCCCTTTTGTTATTCGGTCTTCTTCCTGAGTGTCCTTCTGTTCTTCTTTTGCACTTTGTAAACTCTGTTTTTCAAAGGTGCTATATAAATTATTATTATTGTTGTTGTTGTTGTTGTTGTTGTTGTTGTTGTTGTTGTTGTTATTATTATTATTACAAATATATAAAAGAGGATTTAAAACATGAGTAAAAATGATAAATTTGTCATTAAGCATCCCAACTGTAAGGTAAATGATTCAGATGAGCTCTATCTACTAGACAAATCACATACAAAATAATGACAAACACATTTTCATTTTGGGAAAAAAAAAAGCATTTTACTTCAAATACCAATATTTCTTCAGAAAGTATAAATAATGATTTATGATTGATTTCAATTTTATACAAAAATAATACATTAGGAGGAGAAAAAAAATCATGTCCTTTCACACAAGTATGAGTGCCCTCTGATCAGATGGCAGTAGATATGCCTATAACAGTCACAAACCAAAGACATAATAATAACAATGTAATGACCTAATATTGAACAGGAGACTGGATCTGCCATACTTACTCACTACGGGCCTTTCTGTTGCCTTTTTGGTGGTTATCGAGAAGGAAAAACCTTAGAGTTGATGCTAAACTTTGGTCACACCTTAATACTGTCAGCGTGGGCGTCCACAGCAGCTGCTTCTCTCCTCGACGTTTCTCAGCCTTTTCTGGATTCCTGTATGATTAGAGTCCTGCTGTCACAACATCGGCCTCTTTCATGTCTGTTTTGTCTCTGAATACTCTGAATATTTTCATTCTACCCAGCAGAGGGGAATCCTGTGCCTTGATTTTGTGACGATGAGGAGTTTTTATGAATAATATTTGCTTTATTTCACATTGTGGCAGGACGTGGGAGCGTCCCATTCCTGAAATTTCACCTGAAGCTGTGTGCAAACAACTGATGAATAAGGTGACATCAGGTTTTTAAGATATGGCAGCTTGTGAGACACGCAGCTGCAGTCAAAACTTACATTTACAGGCAGCTCTATCAACAGAATATAATAGCACTGATAGCGCAAATTCATTTTCAGCCTCATGTGTGTGGAGTTTTGTGCAGAATCCAGTTATACGAAACATTGCATAGTCCTTTCAAGATTGTCAAAAGTCTTTTCAATCACAGTATACACATTGAACAACTCACAAACCAGCGGGCATTCATCATTCGCTCTTCTGCTAGTACAGTAAACTGAGAGTGAAAGAACATAACATGGAAGACTCCTTTTAAAGCCCAGTAAGAATGTCAAAATGCATGCACAAGATCAATAAAGGTTATTGTGATTGTCACACGGTCTGCTCACGTGCAAACGCGACACTTTCAGCCCAGGCGTCCCTTCAGCCTCCACAGCTGCAGGCCACTGTTTCATGTTTCCGCCACAGTTTAAATCGTCCCTGAGCCTTCAGTTCAGGTCCACATGAGCAGGTTTTGGTGCTTGGTTTTTGTTCCTTTGTAATGTCACAACAGAGGATGACTGTACCGAAAAAAGGGGGCGTGAAAGACTGAATACTGTCCTCAAAGATTGTGTTAAAATCATACATCCTTGTTGATCATTTGTGTGCCACAGAGGGGGGTCCGATCCAGGCTCCTCACTTTCAGGTCTGTCCCCATTTTCTCTTTTCCCCGCCTTGCTCACCGACTGTCGTCACTCCTCTGTGTTTGTTGACTGACTCATCATCCAGCACGCCGTTGCGAGTTATTAAGAGTTGTCATGGTTACCGCGGTGAGAGGGTGGAAAAATGTGCTCGGGTTGCCGGGCACCGAGGAAGTCAGGTGGATGCTCTCACCAAGCTTGAAGAGGACACTGAGGAGGAGAAAGAAGGAAAAGTCAGACAAAGTAGGTCTGCGTTGCACAAAACAATAAAAACAATCTGTCCTGTGACACACACACACACACACACACACACACACACACACACACACACACACACATATATAAATATATACAATATATATAATATACAGAGCTTTAACAGGGACACCTGGGCTACCTGATGTAACAGCTCTGCCATAAATTATACTTTTACGAAGCTTCTACATTATCAGTTTTTCTTCTTGTTGTCAGAAACATGACAGGATTATTTTATATATATTATTGAGTTTATAAAAGGTGATAGTGGTGCACTGGACTGCATCATATTTAAAAGTGTTCAGAATATTTTGGTATGTTAATAGGATAAAAACATGAAACTTTATACTCTCTCATACAACTATTCAACTGTGTTTTCAGTGCAAAATACTGTTCTCCACTTGTTATTTTACAGATGCAAGAGCAAAATGTGTTAATTTCTGAAATATGAATCATTACAAGCAGAGTTTTCAAGCACAATTAGCTCCACTGTGACCAACTACAACGTTAGAGTGCAATTAATAAGGAAAAGTTAAGATAATCCCTCATTAATCCCACAGTGGGGATATTTGCTACAGCAGCAAAGGGGATAGCGCAAAAACGTAAAGATATTAGTAAAAAATCAATAAAAAGAAACCATAAATATACGTAAGTGCTGTTCACATTGCAGATTTTTATATAGACAGAAAAACTAGATATTGCACAGATTCCTCTGAATGTGGAAATTTTACACAGCTATTATATATGTGGTAAAAATACATGAATCTATTTAAATGAATGACTACTTACAATACCGTAAGCCTGAAGTTAAGACAAAGCAACTCTTTGCACATCTGCTTTATGAAACAGGTATGTTGGAAATTTCCATATGTTTTTATATACAGGAAATATTCAGTGTGAGAAATAAGAAGAAATCATTCAGAGGCAATGTTTGAAGAGTAGAACTGCAGCAAACCTTATGCTATATGAGGCAGGGTGAGGCAGCATATATGAATTTGGTATATTTTTATCTGCATGCTGATCTTTTTACTAAACATTTAGCTGCTGGTGTTACTTCTCCAGTTAGAAAGTCTGAGATTGTGTTAATTTATATATTTAAACATTACAGCAGTATGGATTCTGGAGGCTTCATATATATTGTTCTTGAGCAGATTTATTACTGAGGTGATTTAGTATTGGCATCCCCTTTGCTATGTTAAATGTTATCTCCTTAATTTGTGCATTTAAGTGTCATTTCTTCATTGCAAATGCAGGTTTATCTACATATGCAACCTGGAAATCCATGTTTCTTTTTGAGACATTAGACATTTTGAGAACTTCAAGCATTTAGATCCTAGTGCATTACCTATTTTTTGTAAACAATTATGGGATATATTCAGGATTCCAATTCTTTATGTTGTTGAATGACGTTTTGTAATTCACAGCAGCTTTCTTTAGTACATGGAGAATGTTGATTAATTGCAGCCATTTCCTATTTAAGATGGCTTCTCTTTGGACCAAACCATGAAAACTTAATTAATAAATGTATTTTTACATTTCGAACAGTGTGCAGGAGTCTATCTGATGTCTTAAACACGCAATAGCTGATGTTTTAAAATGTGGTTTTTTTTTTGGCCACATGAGGAAACAAGTTGTACAACAACACTGACATATCAGGACCTTTTTATATGTTAGCAAACTAACTAGACTATTTATAAATCCAGCTGTTAGCTCAGTTTTTAGCGTCCACCAGCCGCTAAAGGAAATATTTGGCTCTGCTGCTATGTTCAGGAGCTTATTCTTTTGTATTTTCACTTTTCCTAGACAGTTACAGCAGACAGAGGCAGGAAATGTGGGGAAAGGTGGATGACATGTAGTGAGGGTCTGGGCATTGACTCCCTGCATTTATTTGGTGCTGGACAGGTAGTGGGCTTTTGTAGCTTATTCAATATAACCAGCTCCTTTAATATAATGTTCTTCCAAAAATGTCAATACTAACTTTGAAAAATCCATTTTACTGTTAATATTTCTATTCTCCAGTAAAACTGTGAACCTGAAGAGTGCAGTTTCTCTCCTTTGACTTCAGTAACTGATCTGAATACTTCTCCCAGCCCTCCTTCCACCTTCATGTGCCACACCTGACCAAATACATTCCTCATCCCTCTTCTCCTGACGCTGAAAAGACCTGTTTCCCATTGAAATGCTCTCCTCTTTTTAGATTGTTTGTGGAATTTATTTTTCCCCTGCCTGTCCAGGGGTGGAGTCAGCCGACCCCGGCGTGACCCTGCGGCCAGCAAACAGCCTCACCTGATAAAGGTGACCCACAGCAGAGACCTGAGCCATTAGACGGCGGCTCTGAGCAGAGGTGAGTCTTAAACAGACTCGGGTATAATGGACGGTTCTGGGTAAACAGCGAGTGTTATAAAGCCTGAGCACGCTGGTCGCGTCATTAGAACGAGGCTGCACCGTCCAAATAACATCCTGATAAGAAAATACCTGGGAGAGCTTTTGAGCTAATTGCTCTCTAAATAAAAGCGTTTGTGAAATGCTAAAGGCTGATGTTGTGTCCAGCAGTGGAACGTTATCTAGTGCATTTACTCAAGTACTGTACTTCAATATAGTTTAGAAATGTCCAAGTGTTGCTTTCATTTATTTGACAGCAGTTAACATTTTACGAGAAAACAAAAGATATGCTTATAGAGCTGCAACTATTAGTCAATTAATAGACTCATGCAACATTACTCTGCAATTATTTTCATGATCAGTCATTTTTCTGACACAAAATCATAGAAATAATAAAATTCCAAGCTCTCAAATACAAAAATTCAGTGCCTTTTTATAAATTAAGTGTAATATGTTAGTGTTTCAGACAAGAGATTTGATGTAGTCACATATTACAGTAACTAATTGAAAACAATCCTAGTTTGCCGCCTTAGAGTGCATTTTTACAAATTAAGTGAAATCTGTGATTCTTAGCTTTTTTGACTAATGATTTGTCACCATAAATAAAGTCTACTTTTTTAAATCTGTAAATTGAAAGTATATCTGTATCCATTTGTTAGAGTTTTCCTTGGTATTATTTTTTATTTAAATTTACTATCTGGAGTATTTCAGAGACAAATGGAAATAAGAGTGTATTCTGCGATTCAAAACATGAAAATAAAAATCGCTCAAAGATTCTTAAATATTTATTAAAGCGAATTTATGTGATTTTAGTTCAATAAAAATGACCCAACACAAACTATTATGAGGCAGATGCATCCAATTAAAAATCTAAATATGTGAAGGTTCAATTTTCTAACTAAATTTAATAGATTTTTACATAGAAGATCACTTGTAATTAAATATTTTTACAATGCCATTTTGGTGTTTTTAGCAAAGAAAAGGATGTGAGTATTTCCACTACTGGGTACAGATTTTAAACAAATAATTTAGTTGTTTTAAGGGGCTTTAGGTGGCAGATAAACACTGAAATTGAGAGTTTTGTGTTATTTTTCTTCATATAAGATACACAACACTCTCAGCTATCATCCAGCAGACCATGAGTCCAGCAGTAGCAGCTCACGGTACGAGCACTCTGCCTCAGCGTGGGAAATTGAGCGTGTGAAAGCACCGTGGACAACATTTCAGGCTAGAGCGATCACTGAGAGCAGGGAGAAGTAGGAAAGAGGAAGAGTTGTAATTACTAAAAAAAAAAAAAAAAAAAAAAAAAAAACCACAAAACTCCACCCCCCGTCCATCCAGCTCATCTCATCTGCAGCCTCACTGGAGGAAACGCAGTGGCACACGATGGTCGAAGAACTTTGATTAACAAGTCTCATTTCCTGATCGTAGAGCTAACTCTCACCAGGGAGAGGAAAGTGAAGAGATTAATCAAGAGGCGTTCAGGATGAGGGAGCATGTGATTGATTACTTTAAGAGGAAATAGGAATTCGGAGGAGTGTCCTATCCATACATCCGTCTGGGCGAATTAAACCATCAGCAGCAGCCCCCAAAAACAGAGCAAAAAGATCAGCATGCACGACTAAAATGAGTTAAAGATTAGATTTGTGTGTGACTTTTAGTGATTTCACTCATTCAAGCTACGTGACTGAACTGATAAAGTTGTATTTACCCAGGAGAGACCCCCAAGTTGCACCATCTTGTTTACAGGAGCGTCCTAATGTGACAGGAATTACACAAGTCAGGACACAATCATAACACACACACACACTTCTCCCTGCCGTGATCTACTTCCTGCTGTAAGTGTGTGCTTTGATTGTGCTGCTATTCTCAGAATAAGGTGAAGGTGTGAGGATGATTTTTGTGTATCAGTGGGAAATGCTACTGAAACAAGCAACCGCAGCAGCATTACAGCACAAAGACTGCAATAACATCACAAATTTAATGCTGATTCTCATGCAAATACCCAATTTTATGAGCTAAAATCTAAAACAGCTGGCAGACAGAGGTCAGAAGGTGTGGCTGAGATGTGCACTGAGGTTGGTTTAAAACTCACTGTCTTGCTGGAGGACATGGAGCTGAGTGTGCTGATGCTGTTGGCATCCGTGACCACCATGGCTGAGGGGAAACGTGACGGGTGGGAATATTGTGGAGGCTCTTGCTTGTGAGAATACACTGCAAAACGGAAAACGACAGATTATTACATTTCTGCAACTTCACTGAATGAAAATAACAGTGTCGAATATTGAATTTCACTGCCTACAGCAGAATGTGATCTCAAGAATCTTCTTCTAAAAATACTGAGGAAGAAAAGTTAATATTGGCAAGTGCAGCTTTCACTTTCTGCTTCTAATATTTGTAGAAAGTGCGGGAACCTCTCAACCCGAATTCTGGGAAAGAAAATCGTAATTAAAAGATAACACTAGGGTAGACATGTTGTTGTTCAAGCAGCTTTTTGTTTTTTTTATGTAACATATTAGAGTTTACCCTTGCACTGACATTGATGGGTCAGCTCCATGCTAGGGGTTTCAAAGAGAATAAAATACTGTTTCTTCTACACAAAGCTTGGTTTTCTATTCCTTAACTTGTTCCTGTGACATAGCCGACAATCTTTACCTATTTGGCCTCTAAAAATAATTCAAATTAAGCAATTTGAAGTGCCCATATTGTGCACATTTACAGGTTTACTGTTTATCTTTGGGTTCTACCAGAATATGTTTACATGATTTCATGTTAAAAAACACACATATTTTCATATTTTGTCTATTATTGCAGGATTTTTCACACTTTCTCTGTCTGTTTTAGTCTCTTTAAGGTCTCTTGAAAAGTCCAGTCGGCTCTTATTGGTCAGTTCACCTGACAAAAACGAGGCAACATTGGGTACTACCACAATTCTAAAGTATAGGGATGCACCCCAAGTACAAGCAGTTTTAGGGGGGAAACAATGCAAGGAAGCTGCTTGTTGTTTGTTTGAAAGTGTGGCAAAACTAGCTGCTAGTCAGGCTTCACGCAAACGTGTTACATGGTGGCAAAGATAGGTCATAGAAGAAAAATGGGCTGTTTTTTGTTTCAACAGAAGATACAGACAGTAGAAAAGTGTTACTGACTGTGCGAGTGTGTGACCGTCGCCATGAACGGCTGCTGGCTCATGTGGCTCGGCGACTGCTGCATCAGGCTCTGCTGGTGAGGACTGTGGAGCTGCTGGGAAAACTGCACCGGCTGCAGCGCTGCGAGGCTGCCAGCCACGCTGTTGATCACCGGCACCGTCTGAGACTGTGATGTGTTTAAACCTGGAGGGACGCAGTCAGACATCAGTGTCACGTCACGGTGGAGCAAAAGGAGATATTTGGTGGTGTGGAGGGACGCTGGACTCACTCTGTGCGATGGCCATGACTCCGGAAAGAGGCATGATGAGGTTCTGTGTCTGCTGGTGGCTGTGATGGGAACTGTGGATGTTTGTCAGCGTGCTAACTGGAGGAAGTCCTCCGCCTGAACCTGAAATCTGGGAAATAAAGTTACAGTTTTATTGCTGACTTATTTGTTTTCAGCCGACTACAACACTCAGAGTTATGAGAGCTTGGTGAATTCACGTTCAAAGTGAAACAGATGTTGGCTGCTAAACAAACGACAGACATAAATGTTGACTCAGTTCATATTCTTTTGTACAACACCACTCTTGTGTAACTGCACTCATACCGAGCACACAAGCAAACACTGATAAGAAAAGAAATGCAAAGAAAAAAGAAAGCACCAAGATGTCACAGAAAAAGTTGGGCTTGAGTTGGGTTGTACATTTATGGATGTCTGTACCTGCATTTTGGTTTGTGACAGTGATTATACAGTAACGTGAACCCGGATCCTCCCCCTCAGTGGGGCTGTGGCTATTTGACTTAGGCCAGCTGCCTCACCAGACTCACATCTGCAGATAAAAAACTAGCTGCTATGACTGGCTGCACAGTGCACTCATAATGCTGCTCCAAAAGGCAGAAGTGAACCGACAGGGTTGGTTTTGGAGTTTCCAAACAGCATAAACTGTTTAACATTATGCTGAATGCTTAAAGAAAGCTGTATTTTGACAGTAGTTTATACATCATATATCAAAGTACTCTTACACCACAACTCAGATGCTATGCACAAGTTTCCTGGTCACTAATCAAATATTGGACTAGGGCAGAGGGGAGAAGTAGAAGCAGAGAAAAAAAAAAGAATCGGGCATAATCAAATGTTGGCGTCATTTCTCTGGCTGAACAAGCAGGGCTCCACCTTCGGCTCCTCTTTGCGAGTCATTTAATCAATAAGAACAGAATGTTTCTTTGTCGGGTTTATTGGCTGAGCAGTGAACATGCCCAGTGCACTTTGGTGAAGGCTGCCTGTAGGTCCAGCCGTGGCCTGCCACCGCGGCTCCACCTTCCAAACACAGCAGCACAATGTGCTAATTGTTGGCTCCTGCCAGTGGGTTCATGGGAGAGGAGGTTCAGGAACCTGCTTTGTACGTTTATGCTAAACCTCGTCTTATCTAATCTGAGGCCATGAGGGCCCAGGTGTGTCCACTCACCATCTTGGTGTCGGGTGACAGCAGACTGTGGCTGTGGTCCAATCCACCTGGAGACACCTGTTGCAGCACCGACTGGCTGGTCGCCATCGCGTTGCTGCTGTGGTGGCTGATGGTGGAGGAGGAAGTGACCTCGCTGGGGCCTTGGCTGTAACGCACTGAGGGAGAAAGAGAACCAGAGAGGTTACTGAGGTATATAGGGCAGAGAGATAGCAGCCCAGGCCTCACTCTGAGCTGAGCAGCGCCACCAACCAACCAACCAACAACACTCACCTGCTCTTTGACTCAGACAGCAGAGGACAAAGCAAACAAACACACTGACCCGTCCACCGCTGCTATCTGCCAAAGCTCAGCCAAGGCCATTCACTGTGTACACGCACTCACAACGGCAAAACTCCCATCAGACTCTCTGATCAGCACACAAACGCTACTGATGATGTTCCTAATTACGTCACTTTGAAGGGTCACTCAGATCCCTAACAACAATGTAAAAATAATCAGTTACAGTTACAGTTAGTAAAAGTCCTTCAAATATAAACCAAAGTGAAAGCACAGTGTCATCAGCAGAATGTGGACAGTAACAGTAGCCATTATGCACAAAAAAGTTCCCTTTTCCTGATTTTTCAAAATTTTATACAGAGTCAGGTAGTTTATATATTAGGTAGTTTAAGTGAAAGCACAGCGTCATCAGCAAAATGTGTAACTTTTGGACAATAACATTTGTTATTCTGCACAAGAATGTTCCCTTTAATAGTTTTTTTTTTCAACTTCATATAGTTCAGTTGTTTAGTCTTGCAGCTCCCAAAGCAGTGGATAATGTTGAATTATTGTGAGATGATGATTGGGAGAGGAACGAGTCTTTTTGAGAACTAGGACTAGTAACTCAAGCGGTCAGAGTGGAGGTAAAATGTGTCGATATTTCCTCAAAATCCCACCTAAAGTCACACTGGAGCCACATTTCACCATATTTTCAATGATTAAGTGCAGCAATGAATCGACAGGTAGTGCCATCACTAAAATCCCATGTCTAGACAACTTCTTGTGTTTCACCGGAGGCCCAAAGGAATGCTTCACCCCCCACACACACAACCGACAATCAAATGCCTGTTTGCTGATGCAGGCCTCCTCTGATATCACCAGAGTAAACATTACACAACTACAAGCAATGTCAAACACATTCTTATCCTGTGGTCTCAGCCTCGCTCGGACACTGAGAGCGTCCCTCCCGCAGTGACGGCGTTGAGACAGACTCTGTTTGCACTCAGATCTCCCATCTTCCCTCCGTCCCTGACCTGAGTGTGAAAGCCTGAACGGTCTGCACAAGTCGCTCTGACATGAGAGGAAGTATTGATATACAGCCGTGTTGAGATAAAAGAGGGAGAGGCGCTGATACTGAAGGTGACAAATGAGGAGAGGAGGGGGAAACACTGAGCTCTTGATGCTGCTGTAAACTGGAGCAGGGTCTGAATGATAAGTTTGCTTTCAATAAAGAGGTGTCATTGGGGAAATCCAGAAAAAAACATCCTACTTATAATCATAATAGCCTGAATAATAGGTTGCACATCGAGATAAAGTTTGACATTTTGACAAATTGCTGGGAAGTAGTTCGTCTGGCTCTGTCTGGCACCTTCAGAACTGACTAATTTGTTTTTGTGCAGATCAAACAATAATTTGTCAGATAGTAGATGGATTTTGCACAGTCTTTACACTCTAAGCTATTGTTTGTTGTATTGTTAAGACAAAGCTTAGCTTTCTTTAGGCTCTTGCTTCCCATACAACCCTCTGAACACCAAGACCTGCTAAAAAATCACCATAATGGCACCATTCAGCAGAGGTAGAAATTGTAAATACAAAAAGAATCAGCAGATTTTCTAACTTTCAACAGTTGTTGTACTATTCATATTCTCCATATGGTTCCATCAGGAAATTAAACAAAATCTGACCTCAATATCACGACATTTCATCAAAATCCCTTTCTTTAATCTATATATTTCAATTGAAAATTATCCATTTGCAGTAACTGGATTCTGTAAAAAACTAAAAATTCAATGCTTCCTCTCACAACTGTAGTGATTCAACTTTTTCGGTTGAACTGCAGACAAGTATAGAAACAAACTAAAAATGTGAATAGTAAAATATCTATAGCCTGTACAGTTTTATTCCCGATGTTAACACCTGTGGACACTTGGAAAAAATGTTGGACGTCTCAATTCCGCACTTTTTAAAATTGTTGTAAAATACATAACCAAAAAAATGTGACTTTTGTTGTCTTTTTTCTAACTTATGTTACTACAGCCTTGTATTACTGCACAGAAGACATTTCTAAGTTCTGAGTCTCAGATTCTAGCCATTGTTGTGCTGTTTCCATAGATGTGCAGGACTTTATATTGCAGTGAAAAATGAGCCCACGGTGAGCAAAAATGTAACAAAGTAGGAAAAAAAACACCCAGAACTCGCTTGGTGTTCAGGGGGTTAATAGACAGAATAAAAGTGATACCAATCCTTTCATTTAACTATCAGCAAGAGGACAAATATAATTCAAGCAACCGTATTTCTGATAATGTTGAGCTATTGCTTTGAATACAGATACTTAAAATGCAGATAGTACAAAGTCACAGCGCCATATTTCTTCCTCTAAAGTACCTGTCCTCCATTTTGTACAGCCAACAGACTTCATATTGTCTCCTGCAGCATACTATCAACCCCACAACACCCGGCCATGCCTTGTAAACACTGCCACAGAACAATAAAGCACTCCATTGGACTCATGACCCCCATTGCCACACAATAGAAGAGGACTCATAAAAAGTCAGTTATCTCGGAGCTGGGCAACCTCTTAAAGTGTCGGAGGGAGAAAAGGATGCTATTCAGGCCGGTTTTGTTTCTTTGGGATCAGCAGTAATTCTAGCTGCAGGGAACGTCAGGAGGACTTCCATGAGTAAATATCAGTGACACCAGGTTTCTAGAAAGTTACTGAGAGCAGACTTTCTAATCATGTTGACCTCCATGTATTGTCCAATCCTGTCTTGGAGTTTATGTAAAAGCAGAATTTGGTTTTGGAAGTTGGTACAATATCTCTTTGAGAGCAGGGGGAGGGCGAGAACCTCAGAAGGGGAGTGGTAGCAAGGATCTTCATCTGGTTTAAAGGCTCTAGCTCCCTGTGTGAGCCATGTAATATCAAAGCCTGCCTGCCCAACCCCAGGCACTGCTCATTGTAGTGCCGCTGCATATGACAGACCTCCTGGGTCTCTGCAGGACGTATCCAGCCTCCTCTTTGTGGCTCTCCAGGAGACAGAGCAGTGGAAAGTGCAGAGTTAGGCCATCGGCGCTACGCCAGCCTGAGGTGGCAGAAAGAAACTCAACCCACGGATTTCCCCCCTTTTAGCGCTGTGTCTGATCTGGAACTTCTGACTCTGCTCGTTTGGTAATGAGCAGAACCACACGGCTCAGCACTGATTCAATTTTATGGTGGTTTCAGCTGCCAAATTAACAAACAAGAACCTCAAACACTCGATTACAAGCGCAAATCCTGCATTCTAAATCCTATTTAAGTATAAATGCACAAGTTCCAATAATGAAAAGTAAAATAAAAATACTTGTCATACTGACAAATACCTCCATGACTAACAAATGATTCTATTTTACACTATGAGATTGTTGCTGACGTAACTTATATACAGTTTGAGCGTTTAGTCTAGAAGTTTCCAACCTAGGGTTTGCGTCCCTCCAAAGAGTCACAAGATGAATCTGAGGGGTCGTAGGACAATTTAAAGAAAAGTAAACAAAAACATCTGCAACACAAATTTGGATTCACTGTTGTTGACTCAAAAATCTGTGTTTCACTGAAAAAATGTATTACTTCTGCCATGTGAGACGTATACAAGATAAATGTCTCCTGAAACATGACAAGAGGCCCGACTGGACTGAGATGGTTTTAAAAAGTAAGAAGTGACAATCCAAAATGTTTTAATGTTCATCTGTGACTTGTATTTGATGAAATTAAGATCTGTGTTTAATGTAAAACTTTCATCTTGTGAAATAAAAAACTGAAGATTATTTCAACTTTTCTCTAATATTTGCTTCCTGGGGGGCAATAACTGGATGTTTTAACTTAATTTTTCGCCCAATAAAACTATATGAGCATACTTAGATTTTTTTACAAAAAAAATACTAGTAACTAAAGCTTTTAGATAAACATAGTGAAGTTAAACAAAAAGACCTGAAATATAGTTGAATAGATTCATAAAGTGCCATAAATTGGAAGTAAAATTCCTCAGTCCTGCACTTAAGTACAATAATTGAGTAAATACACTGAGCTGCTGTCCACCACTGAAAATAACCTTTTTTCTAAGTTAACAAAATCCAGTATTTGTATGATTTGCTAGCATATTCATCATATTTTTGGGAAATTTGAAACCCTATTAGTGGAAGAACAGCAGGTAAATATTTCACAGGAAAACGCAGGCCTCTGCTAGCAAAATATGTAATCTGTCCATGAGATCTGTTTCATTCCTGTAAGTATAAAAAAGGTCACCATCAGAACTGCATGTCACACTGTTTGGCTGTCTATCCAGTTGTGACCGACTGATCAACGAAGCAAAACTGAATCAATAAAAACTCCCCGAGTGAGAGGAGTTTCTTTGAAATGACCCTGCAGTGACCTCAATCGTATGACTGAAGGTGTGGCGGCGGTTTGGGGAGAGAGAGGAGGAGGTGGGGTGGGGGGCTACTAGCTTTCTCTATAGGCGAAAAAGGGGTCATCAGTCCTGTCTGGCCAGAAAAGAGCCAATACCCCAGTGGACAGCTCCTGCTGCTCCGAGTCTGCGCCCAGCCTCAGCTACTATATGTATACCCACAAAGGTGAGGGGAGGGGGGGCTTTAAAACCAGTCCTCCTTCAGGCCCAGCGGAGATAAATGAACCTTGGTTACAGTCACTGCAGTCTTCTAATACACCACAGACAATGGGACCCCCTGCTAAGGCCAAGTATAGAGAGTAGAAGTCAGAGGAGCTCCTTATCAAAGGCCTGGGAGATGTAGTAGCAAAGGATTTTAATTGTCCATTAAGCATGCATAATACAGGCCGTGCCCTAGCAACGCAATGAGACGGCCTGCTGGGATATTATTGTCGGGTCAGGGGCTGACACTGAAAAACAGCTGATGCTGTCAGCAGGATGCTAGCAGGACACCTTGTAAGCAGCCAGCTGAGGGCTTTCTGAAGGAGCGAGGTGCTTTCCACCAACTCTTCCCTCTTCTGCCACCACAACCTTTATTCCTGACCCCTCTGCAACCTGAGGTCAGCGCCTGGTCAGGTGTTCTGAGCAACAACAACAACACACACTAAAAACCAAAGCAAATAGACAATCCACAAGTGGGACCAGTTTATCCAAAGGTAAAAGAGCAAGCCAAGGCAAACAGTTTGTTTTCCCTTCAAAGCCGTGTTCGAACGTGAGAGGACAACAATGGGCCCCGAGCGAGTGTCTCAAATCACAGTTTTATGGAGGGTGAGTGATGCCCTGTGTGGCCTATCAGCTTTGTTGTGATGTTGTATACGCCAGGTAGACTCGGTCAATACTAATTACTCTCAATGCAAACACCAGGTCGGGGTGAAATGGTCAGAGCAATAATCACACGTCGCTGTCTCCTTGTTTTGGCAACTCTCATTAGCAACCTGCACGGGGAGGAGGAGGAAATGTGGAAATGATGGCATTACGTGGAGGCGATCCGGATCGTCTGCCTCCCTTCCAAACCTCCCACCTCCCTCCCTCCCTGACCCTGGCCTGACCCTGGCCTGTCACAGGATTGCTGCCCTTTGTGTCATGCCTCTCCATGCTGACTTTGGAGTGGAGATTGCAGGTACAATGTGGATTGTTCTCAGTGTGTTTTCAAAGATCAGAATAACAATGGCATTTGCTCAGGTCACTCACTCACGCTCATTGATCACTTGTCCTCTCTTTCTCTCGGCTCTCTGATCACATCAACTCTGCCCCGTTTCTGATGGCAGTTTCTCTCCAAACAGAGCTAGACCGTGCACCTTTTGAGCTACTTTCTGATGTTAGCGTATTTTCCTGCGTGCAAAGCAACACCACCTGGCATCTTACTGGGAGGCGAGGTGCTGGTCTGGGGGTGATGCGGCGAGCTGTGAGACAGCAGCGGGTTGATGCCGTGGGTCGGCGCCGTGATGGCGTCCATGGCCAGCTTCTGCCTGAAGGCTTCCTCTTTGCGGCGGTTGGCGAACCAGTTGTAAACTCGCACCTCGGTGACCAGATTGGAGCCGAGGCCCTGAGCTTTGGAGGGGGAGACGCCTCTCTGCAGACACTCGGCCCTGCAGGAGATAAGATAAAGGGGTTAACGTTGCTCTGGGGGACATGTTTGCAGCAGGGTTTGCAGGTGAGGTGACTCTACCTGTTGCACTCCTCCACCAAAGCCTCCCTCTCCTCCTTGCTGGGGTTCTTCTGCCTGTCGTAGGCCTGGTACAGGATCTGCTGGGACGCCGGCCCCCATTTGAAGCGGTTGCGTCTCATTTTCTTGCAGGACGGTTCGCTGCCCACCTCGTCGCCCGGCTGACCCATGCCCTGACCAGACGTGTTGAACTCTGGGAAGAAAAAGGCCGGATCCTGATTGCCTTTATCTGTCATAATGCTGGCAGGACCGTGTGCTGCCTGGTTGAACTCTGCAAAATATGAAGGGGCATGTTGAATAAAGCCGATTTCAAACTTGGTTGCGTTTTAACTGTTAGTGCATCATGACAAACTTGTAGCTGCATCATCCTCTAGATGAGGAAACCTGATATCCCTACAGGTCTGAAACCTAAATAAAGCAACATGCCGCTGCCGACTACACATTACAGGCCAGAGTCAAGCTGTGAGAAACTCAAATATTAACTTACGTCGGAGAATTTCCCGCTGTTTCCTGACATACCAGGTGTAGAGGGCCGCTCGCTTCTGCGTTTTCATGGGCGTGCCTTTGTTGAGGTGCTGGGAGAGGTGAGACTGGTTCAGCCCCGTGATGTCCACCACCTCCCGTTGGGGGATGTTGTGCTGCTGCATGTAACCTTTGATCATGCGGGCAGCACGCCACGGATCCTCGCTGGGTTCAGATAAAGCACAGGAGCAGAAAACATTTCAACACTGACCTCGCTGCAGCGTTCAGAAGGAAGTAGCAAACAGAAAAGCCTTCCCTTGCTTGCATTTTATGGCTGAAATAAAGTGTTCTGGGTGAAGTTGTGCTGGTAAATCAGTGTAAATACAAGACGAAATGCTCCAGATGTAATGATAAAGTTGTTTTGTTGGACAAAATCTATAAATCACCAAACACACCCTTGCTAATAGTGTCTCTTCCTTGCAGTTTCCCTGTTTTTCAAGAGTCTAAAGGGTTTGTAACGATAACGAGTCTCCTCACAGACAGCCCCGTTTATCATTGCAGCCCATTCAATAGGCTGTAAATATTTTCAAAGGTTAGTTCAAGTGGATTCAGGGAGGTTGAGAAACTTGGACTTAGTATTTGGGACCATATTTCAGCCTGGAAAAAGCAAGATTAAGTTTACATAAAATGAGAAAAGTTCTTAAAAGTGAATTAAAACAAAGAGTGAAATCCAACTGAAAAGATCTGATCACAGTAAAGGGACAAATTTTTGAAAAACTCTCAAAATTAACATAGGATAAAATGCGAAACTGTGCTATAAAACAATATATTTTAGAATTTTTGACTTATTTTAAATTGGAAAAAATGCATTTTTGTTATACAAAGCTATTTTTTTAGTTGATGAATAAATTAGAATTTTAAGTGAGGTTTAAGTCACTAATTAGGCTTCAAAAATTACACATTAATTCAGAGAAAAGCTGAGCTCATTGAAAACATATTTACTTTAAATTACATTTATCTAGAGTTAGACATTTTAGCATTAAAAACGCGCATGTTCTTACCTGCAGAATCATCTTCTTACAGCTCCAGCAGTAACAGATTGTACAATAAAACCTATTCGGAGGTAAACTGGAGCCTCGGATGTGAGCAGACACACGGACACCAGTAATTAGAGCAAATCTACACACGTCTGTTTGTTTTGGAGAATGTGTAGGCCTGCATGTAAGTCTGCGGGGTTAAGTGGGAGATGTTAGTTTATAACTTTTGACAATGAATAACCAGATCTCCATTCACTCTAATCACACGCCACTGTGTATCTTTCAGTAGATGATTTATAGAATAAAATTAATAATAACTTAACTACACGTGGGTTCGTTTTGATATTTCCCTGGTGCTGTTGGCAGATGATAGAGCCTCAAATATTAGTTTAAACACGACCAGTGGCTTGATTGGAGGTAATTAGAAATAAATGGTTTCGGGATGAGATTATATTTTTTCCGTGATGAATTCACTGATACATGAGGGAAAAGGAGGATAATTAATTTAAAATAGAAAATGTGATGATAATAATAATAATAATAATAATAATAATAATAATAATAATAATAATAATAATAATAGGCTAAGGTTGAGCTTGTTGGTTTACTTTCTCCTCGTCTTGGCCCCATGTCGCCGGCTTTTTATCGTTGAGAGGTGGAGTATAGTTAATAATAAATAGATCTAAGTTCAGCTGATATTTTCCAAAGGTAAAGAAATAATAATCCTTGTGGATAATTAGTAACCAGAATGTTAAAACCAAACCGTGGCGGGTTAGTTTAAATTTGTAAACAAACACAAGAATATGTTTTGGCCGGTTTTTCCTATTTAAATGTTTAAAAGTTTTTAAAGGTCCCAAACTTGACAATTACGCACAGGCATTACGCGCTAAAATAAGCAGAATAAGACTCACATGAGCGCCTATTTTCACTTTCTCGTTTCAGTTTTGATTTAATTTAATCTGAACTATTTTTTGAAAAGCTTTTAAAGTGGATAAAAGTGAGGAGAACTTACGCCAACATGCGTTCCACCTCCGCTCGTTGCTCCGCGGCCTCCTCCGTGTTTAGCGACTGGAGCTCCTTCAGGATCGGCGGCGTGTCGTAGTCGTCCCCGTCCTCGGAGCCCTCGTCCCCGGACAGCTTGCCCTTGCTGTGGCCGTTAGTGAGCGTGTGGAAAACGGGCTTGGAGTCCACGTCCGCCCCGTTCATCTTGCCGCTCTGAGGCGGAGCGGGAGACAGCGGCAGACTCTCCAGTTTTACTCCAAAGCCAGGCGGACTGGGGTCCATATCATCCAGGGCCTGGATCAGCACGTCTTTGGTGACTCCTGAGTCCAGCAGGGCGCTGAGCAGCTCCTGCTGCAGGGATGTCAGCTTCGATACCATTTTAGAGAACATTAAAAACACAACATAGGCCTGCTGTGCGCCCGCTGGAGCGCAGGGGAGGATTTAAAAAACGGACGACAAAGGAGGGGAATAAATGGTAGAACAAAAAAAGTGAGAATAAAGTTCTTTTCCTGGTCTCCGGTGCAGAGCTGTGGGGAGTTTACTGCTGCTGACACCTGCTCTGAGAAGCTGCTTCACTTCCCTGTTGGAGGGGAGGATGGAGCTGCTTTGCCATGATGCTTTCTGAGCGCAAGGGGATATAAAACATGGTAATGAGTGGGCCGGCTGATGGAGCCTTATGTAAATCCACAGAATCAGGCCCTCTGTGGGCCGAGGTGGACGTGTTTACACTGCTGCACTGCTGCTTTTATTGGTTCCCCTTATCAGCAAAACTTTGGTGGACTTTGGAGCCTGTTGTATATGCCATAAAGACTTTTAAGAAAGGCGAGCTGCTCACATTCACATCGCCGGATCAGTGGTTTTATTCCATAAAGCTCTGACAAAAGGCCAGTTCTGGGCCTTGTGGAGGCTGCGGGAACAGACAGGACTTCATTTAGTGGAGGCTGGAGGTGTTTAGTAGACGTTTAACAATGATGTGTGTTGATGTTGTTAATGGGCCGCTAATGTCCTCATTGATTCTGCTGTGTGTTTCCTTTAATGAAACCTGATAATCGCGTTAGATTGAGGAAAGTATTCTCACATGATGAGGCCATTTATACAACCTAAATATGTGCATATTTACATTACAGTGAAAACAAATTGATGTGTAAAAAGTCTCAATTAGGCTCCAGTTTAAAACACATTTTATTCACTTTTTACTTTAAAAACACCCTTGATCTAACTGGCTTACAATAGCATGAATATAAACCTTGAAAATGTGGTTAAAAACCCTTTCCAGCCTCACTTCTCTTATCTGCGCACATTAACACACACAATATATAAACCATGTATTCAGGTCTCGTAAAAAGTTTTATTTTACGCACAATCCTCACTTCCTCAGGAGTTAAAGCGACCTTTAATCATTAATGATGAAGAATGTGGTTATTAGGAGTACAGTGGAATTACATTTTCTTTTTTTGCATGAAGACACTGTAAATCTAATAAAACCGAATTGACCTGCTTTTCTGCAGCAGCTGCAGCGTGATGTGGAGTCCAGTCTGATTTAGAGGTTCGAGCAAACCTTGAGAAAAAATCCTGAAAACTTACTTTAAAAGATGTGGAGCTCATATTTTCCTGCTGATGATTCATACGAGTCTAGTTTCACTTCTTCACAGGTGGTTTAATATTTATCTGTAGTTGTTAAATGTCAGACAAAACGATCATTTAACTATAAAATCCTCAGAACTGCCTTGTTCATGCTGATCAAGACTTTTCAGTAATGCACTTTAAATTATAATGGTGGCACTCAACACAAATAAATTAATTTAAAAAACTCAAGTTATCAAGCTGATTTCATAAAGTTACCTAAACTTGAATTTAGCTTTAAAGTAGTGCAGAAATTTTAGTTTAATTTACACAATAATAAGGTGATGCAAATACCAACATCATTGTAGTCAATAGTTTATCTAAACCAGTAAATTAGAGATTTTATTTTGTAGCCATGCATTTAATAAAGCAGTGGGAATAAATTCCGTTAATGACTTTTTAGAGAGCAAAATTCTTCATTTTTAGATGTGAATGACTTTTCTGGTAAAGAAGTATTGTGTTGAAAATTGTTGAAATGATGGTTTCTGATGATAACGTGTCAACAAAACAGCAAAATTAAAACATGGCCTCACAGAAAAATAGGACAGAGGAATAAATAAATAGATAAATAAAACCCAAAATATAAATGACAGTGAATACAGAGCTGCACAGATGAACCTAATGTGACTCCGTGTATCCAGATTGAAGTGATGATAAGTAAATAAACAACTTTTCTAGAAATACAAAGAATTCTACAGTGCGCATAGGAACAGCTTTATAATAATACTTTTAAATAACAGTTTAATTACATGTATATTAATAAATAACTTCCAGTCTCAGTGCAATGACTGTACTTAGATCTGAAATTAAAAGTCTTTTCACTGGCTTTAATTTGACAAACAATGAAATGTGATTTCCTGTGTGTTTTTAAATGTATAAATGCAGCAATATCATTACAGACATGTCAAAAGTCGACTGTGCCTTGTTGCATTTGCATATAATATTCTTATTTGTCGACTTATCATTTAATGACAGACTGCTGGTGTAACTGAGGACAGAGCTGCAACTTAATGATGATTTTTGTTATTAGTTAATTTTCTGATTTATCAAGTAATTGTTTTCACCAAATAATATTGTCTTAAAATTTTATTTTTTTGGTCAACAGGTCATCTAAAAATCCAGAAACCAGTTTTATGATCAGTTGGTTATTTTTATTTCAAGGATTGCTTAACAAATCTTTTCAGCTAAAGTCAGATTTGCTCAAGGTTAAAACTGATCTGGGATCAGATGTTCCTGCCGCAGACACATTTTCAGCTAACAGACTCTACTGTGAGTTCAATGTCAAGAACAGATAATGAAGGATTTTATAAGTCAGCAGCTATAATCCTTATATTTTTACTAGCACGTTTAATGAGAGAATGTTGCAGTCACTTAGGTTAAAGAAATTCCCCACATTAGCTATTCATTTCTGTTTTTTTAAATGAAATCAACCCACATTAAGTGCACGACTGCTGCTGTAAACATAAACACAGAAGCTGCTGTGTGAATATCTTGAAGCTTTACAACAAGATATTTAGCCAATTATTGGTCAGACATAATCTTTTAGTGTAGTATCAATGTGGTTGATCATTAGTAATACACAGAATCGCCCTGAACTTATTAGCAGCAGTAGCGCTATCATGATGCAGTAGAACTTTCTTAGCCGTGCAGAAAAAACACACAGATGATTTTTGCGCAACCTGTAGGAGATTATATGAAGAAAACACCTAAAAGTTAGAATACGAGAGAAGACAAAAGCACCATAAAGTTCAACAAGGTCATTAAAAGTTCCCTGCCGGGTCACAGTTAAGGCCTAGACTGGAATGTTAACTGTTTTATTACAGTGAGGTTTCATTAATGGAACTTTTTGTTTAGATGTAAAAGTGTGCGGCTGCTCCAGGTGTCATTAAGCAGATTAATCTGCTGGCTTATCAGCAGCTACTATTGTTGTATAAAGTTTCCCTGAGATGCACTGCTGAGCTGCCCTTCGCTCTGCTGTTTAAAGTGCCAGCCGCTGTGTTATGTGGGTAAAGTTAATAACCAGATAAATTACAGGCCGTCTGCAGCTCTGTCATCACAGGCGACAAGTTAATGACTCAGTTGTTGGTTTTTAGGGCCCGAAGAAACTGATTGATTTTGTTAAAAGTGGAAAAAATGGGTCATTTGTCATCTGACAAAGAACATTTTCTGTGTAAAGCTACATACTCAAGCTAAAGACATGTTGGGATTAAACATAAATGGGAGAAAAATACTGTAAAATGAACATAAAACAGAATTTAAGTGCTGAAAACTGGAACAAACATACTGATGTGGTCTACATTTAACTGAAACTCTGTGAATCAAAGTTCAGAAAAGTCCCATCAGAGCACGCTGTGTTAAATAAGGAGAACACACACACACGCACATACACACACACACACACACACACACACACACACACACACACACACACACACACACACACAAACTGTGTGCGTACATTTTTCTGGCACTTTCACATGTCTCCATTTCAAATCTGTCAACCATTAATGACAAATAATAACAAGCGGCAGAAACAGTTTATCCAGTACACAGACCATCACACCTGTTGTGAAAGCAGCCTGTGCAGTGGAGCGAACAGAAGAACACGAGCTGCTCGACGTGACTTCATCCTGACTGATGATACACTGGTTGAGCAACGAGGGACGAAGACTGCTCACCTGTCTGCTGGAACTACACCTGAGACTACACCTGAGACTACACCTGCAGTCACAGCAGGCAAAGACACGCACTGGGATAATGTGTTCAGTATCTTAGATTTGTCTTATTGTCAACAAATCCCATGAGAACACATGAAACCAACCATTTTCAAAACATTTTTTGTGTAGCTGAGGCTCAGTTGGTGCCTAACAACTACTAAAAACACACCAGTGAGCCACAGAGTACTGTAGTCATACTGAAAACTTCCTAGAAAATGAGGTTCTTGCTATTATTTTAGGATCTTAATGGACAACAGGCCATCTAACAGGAAGTGTTCTAACATCACTGAAAAGTGATCGAGTTTTCTTTAAAAAAAGTTCCTATAATGTGACCTATTAACAAAGGTGGAACATTTTGCCTGCGATAGTCTGAGGATGTTGTTAAAGTCACACATTATAAACTGTTGAATGTCATTTTCAGAACATCATTTTGTAGAATGTCTTTAGAGAAAGTTGTCCTACTTTTATGAAGAACATTCTGAAACTTTAACCTGCTGAAAACATTACTAGAACTTTGTGGAACACTTTCAGAATGTTTTAAAAACACAAACATCCTTACAGGCGACTTTCAAAGGCCTCTACCTGTTCTACGTACGACCGAGACCGACTGAAGGAGACACAAAACAACTACGAAGAAAAGCTGATGTGTTTTGAGTCTGTGGTTTGTTTCTTACAGTGAGGTTTAATTAATGGAAAGATTAATTGGCAATTGTTCACCACCAGCTTATATTTCATTCTTTGCAGTTGTTTTTTGTCTATTTGAAAGGTTTTACATCTGTTTCTGTTCATCTTACACCTCATTTTCATTGGTTTACATCAATTTCTGGTCCTTTTGATTGTCTTTGTAATCATTTGCATCTCTTTTGGCTCCCTAATTCATCCCTAATCCTTTTTTTTGAGCAAAAATACACTGTGCAGTGGTTATAGTAAACTATTTAGGTGTTTTTAAACCAGGTATAACCCATTTTAAAAGATTAAATCTGTAAACCAGTGAGTTTAAGGCACAAAGTCAGAAAATTTGAACTGATGCAGGTATAGTTTTAGTTTGTTCATGTAACTTGTTGGAAATCAGAGTATAGAGCAGCACCACCGTTATCAAAGATATATACACACGTGTCAAAGTCAAGGTTGCATAAATATAAAATGACTGCGTAAAAAAGACAGTCGACATGTTAATTTTTGGAAATATCTCTAATTGTTGCCTATTATCACCCCTGATGTGCAACTTCAACAAGCTACAAGGTTGGGAAACAGTGTTGTTTGTGCTTTAAAATAGAGACATCTGTGAATGTAAAAATGTGAACTCGTTTTGAGGTCCTGAGTTTATGTTTGTCATTATTCATTATTTCTAGAGTGTCCCTGAAGCCCAAGTAACCCTAAACATAAAACAAAATTCTAGACTGACGCTACAGAATCAAGGAGAGTATCCTAAAATCTTGAAGTTATAGCAACTTGTGTTTTCCTTCATACTTTTTCAGATCAGTTTTGGTCCATAGATGTTTTTGAGCCTTCGACTGTCTCACATGATCATGATTAGCAAATGGAATTGGACACAGAATTACACTTTGTTTTTCTGAGAACGCACTATCCATGTTAGCTTAAGATCTGAGATAGAAACTGTCCCAAAATTTCCCTCCATCAAGTCTGTTAAACACTTATTCTAACTATGGTTTTGTAGCTTTGAGGTTTGTCTCACCTGCAGCAGGACTGACCACTGGAATAATAGGATTAAGTTTGGATAAAGATCATTGCAAACATCAACATTTATGCAAATCTCCTAAAGCCAGGTGTCCAGTTTTGTTTGACAGATATTTTGAAGTCTGTCTGAGCAGTTGGACCAATGGAGATATTAATCTGGTGCAAAGATAACACAGTTTAATCATTTTTCAGTACAAAGCAGATGACTGTTGTTCATGGGCTTTGTTTGCCTTTTTGGGGATCTCTCTTTGCACACTTAAAATGGTATAGAATTATGTATTCTTTGTTCAGTGGAGTCATTATTTTGTGAAATATAACACAGTGCAGTGTCTATAGTTGATAGTAGACTGTATTAAAACATATTGTTCTACCTTCTCCCTTTGCCACAGACATAATAAGCCTCTAAACCTGCACCTAGCTGGAATCAGCCTGTTCTCTGTGTCATTTTAACCATCCTCAGGAAGCTGCTGTGAGGCTGATGTTGGCTCAAGGTGTGCTTGGCTGCTCTCGGTATCTTCGCTGACCTCTCGCGACCTCTCGTTCTTCGGCCCACAGCCCGGCCGGTGCACAGACCGGAACATTTGGAAAGCGGCTGAAATAAAAAGGGCAAGGGCTACATGGTGTGTGCGTGAGGTTCAGGAAACCAGCGGCCGTGTACCGTTCCACAGACTGATCTGGACCTTAACCCTCCACCTGAACCCTCCGACCGCTCCTCTGTCTCTGCTGGACATGAAGGATCCCACTATTATCTGCTCATCTGATTGACTGAAGTGACAGATTTGTGATTTTTCACACAATTACACTATAGTTTTGAGTATTTCGACACTTTGGAAAATACACTTTATGCTCATATCTGCTGCAGCCAGTGGATCATTAGGTAATAAAATGGAGCAAAAATCCTGTCTAGAGTTAACAAAATCCAACTTTCCTGCCTCTCTAAATCTCACAAATTAACATGTTAGATCTTGTTTTATCTGCACTAAAACCAAAGTGAGGAAACAACAAGACTTCAACCAGTTACAGCTTTGAGCCACAAATTAGACCAGATTATGAGGAGCAATTACTCCTTCTTGCTCTTGAATTTTTGTACAGGTTAAAACACACAAGAAATCCATCCATCCATTATCTGTACATCACTTAATCCTCATTAGGGTCACCGGGGGCTGGAGTCTATCCCAGCTGACTGAAGGTGAAGGCAGGAGACACCTGGACAGGTAACAGTCTATCACAGGGCTACACATAGAGACAAACAATCACACTCATATTCACACCTACGGACAATTTAGAATCACCAGTTAACCTCAGCATGTTTCTGGACTGTGGGAGGAAGCTGGAGAACATGGAGACTTGGAACATCAACCAGGGATTTTCTAGCCACAAGGCCATACAAGAGATAAACATGTTAATGTGAGAGAGAGATTAATCAACTATTGTTCACTGCCAGCTTATATTACAATCTGATCAAGTTACTGCAAACAGCACCAACAATCTGTCCATCATATCTGACAGTTTGGGAAGTTCAACAGTCCCCCCTCCCACATGGCTTCTGTTCAATCATTACTTATAAACAGTAGTAAGATGCTTTTAATATTATTTTACATGATGTGGCTACAACTAAACCATTATGTCCTCTTGAGCTTCTTTGTGCAGCTCCGTCATTTTCAAACCTCCCATTCATTGTAGAATCATGTGTACTAAAAGAACCTTTCTTTTTTTTGTAGTGATGATCGGGGTTCATGTTTCTGTTTAGTGTTTTAGTGTTGTGACTGATCTGTACAGATTGGGACTAGAAGCTGAATGTACTGGCTTTTTTTTTTCTTTTGAATGCAACCCAAGTTAAAAATATTGTAAAAGGCCAAAGAACAGATCCTTTACCAGAGTAAAAACACCTATACAGTGATATAAAAATACTCCACTGCAAGTAAAATCCTATTTAAGTAAGGCATTAGCAGGAAAATGTAGTTGAAGATTTAAAGTAAAAGTACAGGTTTAGTCCCTCCGACTGATAGACATATTTATTGAAGTGAACCATTTAAGAAGTTTAGAGGGAAGATCACTCTATGGTGGAGCTGTGAAGAACTCAGAAATCTGAAATGTGAGCCTGAATACACCCTTCTTTTCTTTTCGCAATGAATGAGAATCCATAAAGATTTAAAACAATTGGTTTAACCTTTAACAATGTGTTGTGTTTTAAAAGTGTGCTGAATTACAATCATTGTGTAAAATCTTCATCTTGAAAGTAACTAAAGCCGCTACGTAAATGTAGTAGAGTAGAATGTACAATATCTCCCTGAGTGACAAGACAAAGCAGCACAAAATGGAAATACTGAAGTAAAGCAGAAGTACCTCAAAACTGCACAGGATTTAGGGTCTTTACACAAAAATAGGCCTGCTGTATCTTTGTGTTTCTGGTCTTAATGCTAAACTAAGCTGACTGGCTGCTGGCTGTAGCTTTATATTGGACAGACCATTGTCAGATTATTCCTTCAACCAAGCAGCTGCACTGAATTTCTAGAAAGAGGATGAACGAACCAAAGAATAAATATGAGGATGCAGCTTAAAAACAACAGATTGATTTAGCATGTGTCTCACCTGACTCAGCCACGAAGTACAAGCAAGAAAAAAGTGCAATCCAGTAAGAAGAACCTGGATTATGTGGAGTCTGATCCAGGATCTCAAGTCGTTTTTCGTGTCAACTTCTCACACAAGCCCTCATTAATCAACCAAATCCTCCGCCTGTTCTATGACAATGACACGTTGCTGTCGCATCGCCCCCACACCGTTATCAGCCATAAATCTACCAGTGGTCAGACTTTTCCACAAGTGCTTTGATTGCATCACAGTTTGTCCAGCAGCAGTGGCTTTGATCTCAATCAGTGCAATAAGATTTCATCACCACACCCACAAATCACAGAGGGATGGCAGAGAGAGAAAGACGAGGAGGGAAGGTTTTGACTAATCCAAGTTGCAGATAAGGAAGAGGAAAGTGATGGAAGATGCTGGCGTCCATCCACTCCTCCCAGTTCTTAAACATGACCTGTGGGTGATCCTGCACTGGGAGAACTGGGAGGCCTGTGGCAGCAAGTCTGCAGCGACGTTGTTGGCTCAGTCAACATGCGCTGCAGTGGGGTGTGTTTATATGTATATTTATGTGTGACAGAGGAGTTTCTGTGGGTTTGAATCGGGCCCAAAACTTGAAAGTCTTGAGGCTGTTTGCTCTTGACACTGCACAAGGCATGTGTGTAGTCAGGGATTGAGCTTTTCCTCCTCTTTTCTTTTGTTAAATCAGATCAGAGTAGCTTTGAGGGTTGGCTGTTAGTCACGACACGGCAAACTGTCTCACTGATGTTTGGTCACGACTTAACGTCTTACTTGTGTAGTTGTTTTTTTAAATTTCTTTGCAGTGACAAATCAGCTGATAGAATACGACAATCTGACACTACAGATTTGGGATTTTCCATCCAGGGAAGTGAGCTGGTGATGAAAAAAAAAGTAGCCACAAATGTGATGTAGTATTAAGCTGTCAGGGCAGTGTGACCCCTCTGCAGTCTGCAACTCCTACACTTCAACTGTAACTGAGCCAAGCTGCCAAAATGCAGCTGATGTCTTCTTTTTATATGCACTCTGCCAAAAAATCCTCAATGGGATTTTAAGGCTATTCCCCAAAAAACAGAAGAACCAGGAGAAGATATTTGATGGCAAAGGTCATGAACTCTCTGCAGTTTAGTTAAAGAACCAGTAGAACCAGTACATTACCTTCAGGCCGAGAGCCAGATCTAAAAACACCTTTCTTTCAGCTCATCTCTTCACCTTAATCTACAGGTTTAAATATAATCACTCAGTCAATAATGTTCACTGAAAACATCCGTCAGCAGAAGCTTTTGAAACTATAGAACGAGGACTAAAAAATTGGATTGACTGGATCAAGTTGGTGACTTTTTGGCTTCAACAAGCTGTAACTGTAACAGAGCAGACCAATCAGATGTTTGTGAACAGCATGGGACATGTCCACTACCAGCTGAAACAATAATGACAATTAGCACAAATGACTATTTCTGACATAGATAGTCAAGGTGAATGCACATTTGTTTGTGTCTTCTTTTTCTTGGAGTTTTTTGGCAGTTGGCAAACAGCTGGTTTTCTTGCCAGTTCATTCCACATTTTAAAAGTTTGCTTCAAATGTACAGTTACACACACACTACCAGTCAAAACTCTGGACACACCTTCTCATTCAATGCTTTCTATTTATTTGAATTATTTTATATATTGTAGATTAATACTGAACATTAGCACTTTTTTGTTGACAATGTAATTCCATATGTATTCTTTTATAGTTTTGATGTCTTCAGTATTAATCTGGATTGTACAAAATAATTAAATAAAAACACTGAATGAGAAGGTGTGCCCAAACTTTTGACTGGTAGTGTAGGCCAACTACAGATGGAGTTGTTCTTCTTGGAAGACAGTCTTTTGTGTACCTTTTCCTTTTGAAAAAAATAAACAATCAAATCTGACATGGAAAAAGTCCCCTTGCATGGTTTTTGAGGAAAAATGATTTAGTAGGATTCTAATTAATTTACATGATAATGTTTAAATGAGTTTTACAGATAAATTCTCCACCTAAAAAACTTCACTGTCATTGTATTGTAAGATATTCCAAGATAAATCAACTTTTAGGGTCTTAGTCAATAATCACTTTAGATTTAAATGGATGATGCCATTTTTAAAACATGAGTCATGTGTTTTGTGCCATGTATTAATTGTGTTTGTGCAAATTTGTTTCTATTTTTATGACGCAGTTCAGTTCATTGTTCTCTGTCATTCATATAACCTACAAAACTTGATGTTTTCCCACAAAGCTAAAAGCAAATTGTACTGCTTAATTAAACCAAGTCAAATTTGCATTTTTCTTTCTATAATTCTGTAGATAAGGAGAACAAATGTAAAGGAAAAGATATTAGTTTTTTTCCCCAAAAAATATCAACAACTGCTGTGGAAATATACTACACTGATAACACTGTGCTGCACTGAGATCAATAACATGAAAATGAATCTCAGCTTTCAGAGGCACCATGTCATATTGACAGGGATGGTTTTTTTATGCTGTTGTGGTTATATTATCTCCCTTTTTTGTTTCATAAAAGTGTTTGTAGCTGATGATGGTCTCCTGGCTGCCCTCCTCCTCCCAGCTGCTGCTTCTCTCTCCTCTTGGCTGGCGGTCAATATTGACTCAGGAATCGAAGCAACAGCCACTTTGTCAAGTATACAGGGGGCAGACCTGCTATCTCTATGGCATCAGGTGAAAACACAAAAAGTCAGGTCGTCATGTGTCAGGAAAATAAAACCTGCACAGTTTCAAATAATGCAATAAGCCCAATCACAGCAACATTTTGAATGATTGTGAGAATAATCTGAACTTTATCCACTATTAATAACATTGGATGATATAATTCTGTCATACGACAATTTTTAAAACATTTTTGTAAGACATGTTTTACATTTTTGGGTTGTAACAGCCGAAATTATCCAAAAAGCTTTAATGATTATTTTTTCCCCAATAAATAAAGCAAGCAAAGGGATCAAAAGCAGCGTCACAGTCCAACAGATTGACTCTGTGAAAGTAAATGAGCCAAAAAAAGCACACTGATGCATGAAAAGAAACCTGCACAGATGTTTCTGACTTGATGCCACCACTATTAGTGAAGACTAGGGTTAGATAAACGTCTCAAATTAGCTCCTGACCACAAGGATTTCACACATTTATTGAACCAAACTCCCACTCAAAATGTGTGTAACAAAGCTGTTACTGTCTCAGTCAGACTCTGCAGGACAGAAAGTCTTAAATGTTCACTTCCTCTCTCTGAAATAAAGCATTTTTGTTACTTCCAGCATCTTCCAGTGCTCCCGGAAAGCACAAATGTACTCAAATATTTCCAGCAGTGTGCAAAGTACAAAGATGTTCCATCCACCTGCACAGAGAGACCTTATTTATTCCCTAGTTATCTATTAGTGACTGTTCAACTGGTCATCTCTGGCAGATTTGCATGAGCCCGACACCAGCTCCTGAGTTCCATACCGGTGGTTCATTTTGCATAGTTTTGAGCTGAAGGCACAGAAACATAAGACTCCTTTTGTTTTCAGGTGAAGAGCTAAAAGTGAGCAGCAGGATATGAAGCTGTGACTTTGATGCTCTTGCTGGACTCACTGCTGTCACCTAGTGGACGATGCAGCAAACAGCCACACAGGTAAGACTCATGCACGCACCTGCAAAACCCGTCTCTTTCTGTTCTATCATTTTCAATCGATTAACTTAACTCCATTTTTAATCATTATTTGGGAGTTTTACTGCACCTGCTTGGCAGTCTGCACCTACAGCAAACAACAGAGAAGCAGAAACACAGACACACACACACACACACACACACACACACACACACACACACACACACGCACACACACGCACACACACACACACACACACACACACCCTTGCACGGTATCACCCTCGACCTTATTTTGATCTGACAAACTGTGCCACCTCTGTGTAAGGTGTGTCCTGGTGCAATAAATCTCCTGAGAAAGGAACACGAGGGAATCAGATCCAAGCCGTTAGCTGCTGCACTCAGCGGGAAGTCAAACACACGCCTACAAGGAAGAGTTTGTGACCAACAACGGCGCGATAAGACGTCTCTGTGTTCAGCAGTGTGTTTGAAAACGAGACTGGAATGCCATTATCAGATATTTACTTTGTCCTTGTTAACATCCTTATGCTGTGAACTCTTTGTTGTGCTTTACAGGTGAAATCTGCGCTATTCTGAGACATTTATGCAACAGACTAAAATAGCAAATACCAAACATTTTGACTTGGATCTCTCATTACAAATTACATATGAGCTGTAAGAGCTTCTATCATCAAGGCTAAAGGCAGCAATTCAGAGATGTAAAAATACTCCGCTGCAAGTCCTAAAATCAAAGTCTTAATTTACTAAAAACATATAAGCACTGATAGTAAACAAGCATGTATGCATGTAGTGTACTAGTAGATTATTCTAAATGAGGCATTCAAGGTGCCGTATGTAAGTTTAAAATGGATGAAATATGGGGTAGGAGGTGACCAGAAAGCAGTGCCAATGTCTTTAACTCCTGTTCTGCTTCTATCAAACCATTTAGTTTCTTTGCTATGGAACCTGGTTTCTTGTTGGGAGCAGGCGGTGGATTAGACATTGGATTAGTCTAATTATCACTTGACAGGAAATTCAGCCACCTTTGCATTTACTGTTACATTCTTTGGCTCCCCAGTGACTCACATCCTCTCATCTGGTACAGAGTGGCGTAACAAAAAGGGACGGGCTTCACTTCATGTGATATTTCTTGATATTTATGCAGAACAATACATAGAAAATATGATTTGATCTCAAAACTGTGAAGAAAAAATAAGAATGTTTTAAATAAAGCAAACTGTGAGATTGCACCTTTGAGTGAAAGCAACCATCAAGAGCATTTATAATGATATGCATTATACTACCAGTCAAAAGTTTGGACGCACGTTCTCATTCAATGCTTTTATTTAATTATTTTCTACATTGCAGATTAATACTGAAGACATCGAAACTATAAAAGAAGACATATGGAATTATGTTGTAAATAAAAAAGTGCTATTTTACAGTATTAATGTACAATGTAGAAAATAAAACAAAAAGCATTGAATGAGAAAGTGTGAAAGATGGCTGTTGTGGAGTAAGTCATTAACGTCTGTAGATTAAAAAACATTTAAGTAAAAGAAATATTTGAAACTATGAATTATTGACATTTTCAGTGCTTCACAGGCAGTTTTAGACTTTCAGTCAAAGATGTTGAGATGCTTTAACTTAGTAAAAGTAATAAATAAAAACATATGACTTATTTCATATTGTATGAGGGAAATTGTCACAGTGACTTTGGACTATTGCAGATTTTCAATTATCTGCAAGTAATTGTAGCTGTTAGAAAAAGAAACAGGAGTTAATAAAAGAAATAGAAGTGTAAAATATCATGAAACATACCCAGTTTAATTAAATACAGGCCTCACGTTACTTTTCACCACCGTTTCTTGTTTTCTGAAAGTACTGCAGTGTGGCTGTAGTAGACTGAGTTTAGCTAAGTGCACTTAATGAACTGGCAGCTCAGTGCATTTTCCATCAGAAAACAATCATGTGCTTGCAATTTTACATTATCCAATAATCTGCTGAGGAAGAAACTTTTTAGTCTGGTAGGGCTCCCACCTGTATTAAAAATGATGCTCAGTGGGACACATGGGCCCAAAGGTGCCTCCACCCATAGACTATGCGATTTTGATCTCTCTACATGGCTGCCTCTCAGCCTGGTGTTTTTCTTTCTCCTTGTCTGCGCAATTAGAGATTCAAAAGTAATTACCTGCTCGGCTTCCTCTGCGATTAAACGGCAGGTTCACAGCACCCTGATTAATGCAGAGGCATGCACACCTGCCATTAGTGGCCAGGAGAGGTGGAACGTTCTGACTGAAACTCTGCAGAACAACCATTGCACTGTCCAAGCCTGTAAACACACAAAAAGAGAAAAAATGTGGAGAAAAAAATGCACACACAAACCCATAATACCACTGGACTCTATCACACTTATTTAGTAGCTTTTACTTTATCAAATCCACTCTTATTTGCTCATTTTTCATAATTCTCTTACAGTGTATGAAACAAAGGAAAGTTTAGGTGTGTGAATTAGAATTAAATCTTGATTTTAAGTTTTCTAGTTTTATCAACTGTTACTGTATATGTGAGTGCATTTTATCTCTACTTCTGCATGTTTTAGCGCTGTTCTTTTTAGTCAAGAGCAGCTGTGATTAGTAGATAAGATTTTATATACAAACAATATACTGAAATTGCACGGCTACAGTGTACATAACAGAGTTAAAAATTAGCTTCACTTTCAAGAGCTGCAACATTTAAATGCTTGATATCACATTATTAATAAGTATCCCTACTTAATGCTACACACCTAATGCAAACATGCTTGAGTTTTTTTATTATTTAACCCTTTCTGCAGCATGTGTATGTTGGAATCTGCACTTTGTTTACATGTGAAGCAAGTTGCTGATCATTCAAAACAAATGTCTGTATCAGACAAGTGCAGCTCTCATGTGATTTCACCTCCTGAATCAACAACGACACCTGCAACCATGTAATTGTTTTGTTGATGTACCTCTTAGGGAAAAAACACAAAAATAACACAAAAAAAAGTTGCTCAAAAGAAATGTAGGTAAATGAGTAACTGGATAGCGGCATCTCCATATACTGTAGTGGATAGTCTATTAAACTTTTACTTCTTCCAAAGATGATTTTGTTTTCTTTCTCAATTCTTAGTTCTCATTTGAAAAGATTATGAAATAGAATAATAAAGTGAGAAGGGGAGACAATGACTTACCAACTGTTTCAATTTTCTTCTTTATAAAACCCAACTTAAATAAGATTTCTTTATCCAATTAGCATTTTATTTTGTTCATTTCATCAAAGGTGCAGTTTTTTAAGTTCAAAATATTCTCCATGTTTTTGCTTTGGTTGACTTCTAAGTTCATTCTTGTGCAGCCCTTGTCTGATCTCAGCGAGTTTGTGTGTTGTTTGTGCTCCTGTACAGTTTGATGTGCAACATTTTAAATACTTTTAGGATCCTAAAAATCCTGTCTGTCTTTCACAGTTCAAAAAATGTACTCAGCATTGCTTTATTTTGAACCAACAGTGTATCAGAAAATGACACACTTGTTCTGCTCTGTCACCTCAGTTCTGAAACATGAATGAATGTAATGGGTTTTAATATGGTTTATGCCTGTGACTGGTGCTGACTGAACTTTTCATGCAAAAGTAGTTCTTCCAAATTCTGTGGATTTCTTTGTGAATTATATTTTTGAAACTTTGACGTGAAAAAAACATGCACAGATTCACTCAGTGAGACCTGCAAAACTAAAATGAACACTCTGGTTCTATGCATCAGACACTGAAGATCATTTAGAAATATAACACAGTGTTATCAGGAGTGAGATCTGAAAGACTACAGCAAAAACTGACAATTTAATCTCTTTAACAGAGACACTGATGTTGCCGACCCCGTGCTAAAAATTCTCAACTGTAACTCTACTAAATGTGGTGCAAGTCCAACCATGTCACATCCATTTCAGTTACTATAATAATGGGTGGTTGGTTCAGTGAATGTGATATGTTCTGTTGTGTGTTTTATAAGAGATGCAGCCTGGTTCTGGTTCAGGCACCTCCAGAGATTACAGGGTTAAAATCCTTTCTGTATTTTGTATGCTTTGTTTAATGTGCAAGTCCAGTTTGTAATAAAGTGAAGGGATATTTTCCTACACATTTGGTTTTAATACAATCTGAAGAAAAGAAAAAACACACTCTCTATCCAATTATTACTATTATTTTACAAACCTGACAAGCAGGGACGTCTGGGAAGTCCAGTCAGTGTCAGTAAAAAGCAACCACTCACTTTTACATACGTGTACATTCCTCCAGTATTTCAACTTCCTGCTACTTTACTACTTAACTAGAATTTAGATAAATGTATATTTGTACTCTGCTACAGCTGTAGTTACACTGCACATAAAGATATTACATTCAAACCATACAAGGATCTTATCAAATATGCATTACAGCAGAATGAATTTTAAAATTATTATTATTAAATACACTATCAAAATATTCTCCACCCCAACCAGATATGACTTTAGAATGCAGGAGTTACTACATGTTAGCTAGCGGTTGTATTTTTATATTATGTACTGATTAATAATAGGCCTTTAATAGTTACACTTGCCAGATAAAAAAAAGGGTGAATTTAAGACATTCCACAGAAAAGGGAATTTTAACGCTTTTCTGTATTTTATTCTGCATTTTTGATTAACTAATACACTTTTAGCTATAATGGTTATTTTTACTCTGTGTTAAACCTGCTGCTTGTATTTCAGTAAAAGATCACAACTATGAATGACTACAAATGAAACTTAGCGATGAGTCAAATCTGGGCAGGTTATAAGACTATTTCAAAAAATTTTCTTCCTCAAGCTAAGAGATCTTTCTCTCCTGTTACGATCCGACACAAGCCCATAGAATTTTATTTTGGCCATAAAAGCGCCAATAACACGAAAATGAGACAGTAGCACTGATGACCTTTAGTGTCAAGATTATTTTTTCTGTCAGCAATTTATTTGCCTGGTCTGTCAGATGCAGTAGCGGGTTATCTGTCCAGGTCTATAAGCTCTTTTTATTTCTTTTTTTGCAAACAGTTAATGTATAACCAGGTGTGAGAGGAATCAGCACATTTCCTTTTACCTCATACACAGATCGATGTCACTGCGTGGGGCATAAATGGATCATTGTCAGGAGAGAACCTCATCTTATCCTGACTGGAAAAGCAAGAAAGATATAAAACTACATAAGCAGTGGGGTGAATATAACGACGATTCTTCAAGAAAATCAAAGTTGCGAAACACCTGTGGTCCACCGGCTTCATATGAGGCCACAGCTGTGACCTTGTAATGATCAGCTCCCATCTTTCCATAAGTGCATTAACCTGTTTTCACTATAAACATGAACTTTGCTAGGAAAAGGTCTCGCAGGAGCTCCTCTGAAGCCACTTTGCTTATTTAAGTCAGCTTTTCGACAATTAAGATTCTGGCTCAGTTCCACCTAATGTGGAACCCGAGTTATCTATTATTTCATGAGTAAAGAGAAAAGCTTCACACTCAGTCAACCATGGCGTCTGTCTTGTCCCCTTGTGACTGCTTAAAGCACCTGCAGTTTTAAAAGCCATCGGACATGACTGTATTCGGGTAAACCTGATCCCCTGATGAGCTGCTTTATATCCTGTTTATGTCGGTCACTCTTAATTAAATCTGGCTAATTATTATGTAAAAGATACATAATCTATTTAGTCAGAAGATGGTTAAAGCTTTAAGAGTGAAACGTAAAATACTGCCATCTTTAACTTGCATGGGCTGTGAAATATAACCTATATGAAACAATGCAAAAAGAATAGAGATTACTTATCCTGTGTTGTCTTCAACTTGTAAATCTAAGTCTGAAATATTGGGAATTTCCTGCCTGAAGAAGGTCTAACACTGAAATTCTGCACAAAACAAAAAGGATTTTTGCAAGTTGGGTAATGTGCAGGAGTCTGAAACTTTTGCATACGTTCATCCCTCAACCACGCTCAAGAAACAGATGTGCCAAAAGTTCCTTTGTCGGATTTTGAAAATTTCTAACAATATTCAGGTTTTCACTGTAGGAAACTAGGGGGATGTTTACATAAAATGCAACTGTAATCAGGCCTTTCAGACTCTCTGTTTCCATTCCAGCATCAAAACAGACTGCAACGTTAAAACCAAATGAGCCACAGCAACAGTTAGAAGCTTCTAGGCACAACTCCAGTTCTATGAATATGTAGGAAATAGAGCAATGGTTTGCTATGTCAGTGTAGATGGTGAATTTTATGCTGAAGATGGCAATGTTCAAGAGTCCTATAAAGCTTTGTCAGGGTAACCCCTCCTTGAGTAAGTACTTCTTTCTATTGCAAAAACAGGCCTGAAAGAGGTTCTAAGGGGGCAGTTCATAGGGTTGTGATATCCACAAAGGTCTGGACCTCCATAAAATGCAAGTTCCTGCAGTTAAAAATGGCTTAATATCTCCAGCGGGGTGAAAGGTACCACAAATATTCCAACTAAGAGTTGGTGTAGTAGATACACATGCCTCCGCTCATAGTTAAATCCAGTCCTAACACTAATGCACATCCTCAGCTAATGTGATGGTAACATTAGGATGGATGAACGAATGCAAAAGGAGCCAATGTAGGCCTTCTTTTCATGAAACAGTTAGCGCTAAGGCTATCCATGCGTTTCAATTGTTGCCATTCTGCAAACATACTGCAAATGAAACGCTTTAAGGAAAATGCTAAATGCTCAAAACTGTCGTGGTAACAATGAAATGCTGAAGCTGTAAAGCAGGTATAATGTTTACCAAGTTCACAGTCTTGATCGTGTACTAACCCTTGCTAATTAGCATTGAACATAAAGTATTGCTAAGGCTGATAAATGACTACAGTTTATCCTGATAGCAACCGTTCCATAAACACAAATTACTCATGGTGGCACTAGAAGATCAATGACACTGACACATCCTCATGTGACCATGAATGCCTGTACAAACTTAGATGTTCAACTACTTCAGATGAAAACCACATGAAGAGGCAGTGGAGGGTACACAACTGGACTGTACATTCATGGTCACCAGAGGATGTATCGTCTAGGAATTTTAGTATAGTAAAACTGTTAGGACAAGACATTACATCTTTTCAAGGAACAAAAATGTGAAATTTCAAATGAAAACAATAACAATGAAAATGTATACCAATTTATTTTAAAACAATAGTTAATATTGTTATTCAGGTTTTAAAATCTGTTTAAAATAAAAAATAAAAACTCAACATGTAATAGAAACCCAGAAACTTAGAATTGTGTCAGAGTTTCAGCCCCAGTTCATCCAGTAGCTGTTCAGACACATCATTAACAAAATTCTACAGACGTTCATGGTTACCAGAGGATGGATCTTTAGCTCCAATGACTTTTCTGGTTTAACTGTTCAAAAGAAGATTAAATTTGAAATTGCATATTTAAAGAATAACAAAAACAATGAAATCATACACCTATTTATTTTAAAGGAACAGGTAACTACGCTATTTAAATTTAAAATCTCCGGTTAAAACAAATAATAGAAACTACAGACTAAAAACGGTGTCAGAGTCCAGGCAGATTACACTGACAATAAAGTTAAGCTGGATCTGCTGCCAACAGATCTGCACTCAGAAACCTATTTCCAAACCGGCCCCCCCACCAGCGCTCCACCGGTGGACTCTGGCCCTCTGTCTCCACGCTCCTCTGCTCATCCCTAAAATTAATTCATCCGCACATCTCTGTCCCTGGAACACCACATTAACCCCGACCACAGGAGGCATCCTGACGGAAAAAACGTCCCTCTCTGCCATCACGGTGAAACATCAGTTTGACCTTTCCACCTTGGACCCTCTCCGGGCTCCATTCCCACCCTCATGTTCAGTTCCTCCGAGTTTTACTCGATTGCAACACAGACCGTCTGCTCACTCATCTTAAAGACTCACAGAACTAAGAGAGTCAAAACAATCACGATGTAAAATGTAATTAAGCCACCCTAAGCATGTCAGTTGTTGCTATGGCGTTGCGAGGAAGACTCATTTCAGAGGGTCACGCCACACTGGCTGCTTTCTGGAGGACAGAGGAACTGTAATTGGGGGCCATTAGCTGTTGCCCAAGACTAGTCATGCAGGCTTGGTTTGTAGATTGAGACATGGTGGCTGCACAGTCCCACCGCCTGGATCAGTGTCCCCTACCTGTGTGACTACCCCACCCTCTGACCTCCAAACCCCCTGCACTGCACGACCCCCTGGGCCCACCACCCCCCACATACCACCACATACCTCCACATGTGCTTTGGTCTTGCATTGTCTTCAAACAGACCTTGAGCCAGGGCCAGCAAGTCCCAAAAGCAATCAAATAAAAAGCCACTTTCATAACAGCTTTAAACTCCTGTCAGGGCAATGCAAAGCCCATCAGTTACCTCACTGACAGCAGCACCTGCACCACCTTGCTGTAATCCAGAGTGAGCTCTACTTCACCTGTACTGTGACTCTGGGTGTGAAACATTTCTTCATATGAAGAGTTAGAATATGGAAAGAACACAATATTTTAATACAACACTAAGTGTCCAGTGAACTCCAGTTCAAAAAATAACACTGTTTAAGAGTTTGTCAGAAATTCCTTTAAAATTCTGAGCTTTTCCTGACTAACAGAAAAGCTAAGCTAAGTGAAACTAAGTTGAATTCAGAAAAGCTGAATTAAATTAAAGCAAACTAAATCAACAAATTTGGAAAAACTAAACAAACAACTAATTAAAAAGTATGTGAAGCTCAAGATATGATTGATGATGAGTTAGATAGGCTGAACAAAGTTAATCTAAAATAAATAAACTAAAACACTCAATTAAAACTAGGATAAGCTATGCTAAATCAAGCTAATGTAAACTAAACTGAACTAAGCTAAACTCAACTTATGGCTAAAGTAAATAAAACTACATTATTTGGTAGACTAAAATTGGACTAAATTTAGCTAAGAGAAGCTAAAATGAGCTAGAATATGATAAACTGTGATGAATTACATTCAACTTCACTAAGCTAAGCTAAGCAGCCAAACTAAAATGAAATGCAAATTAAGACATTACATTGATCGAAGATAGGCTAAACTAAGCTAAAATAAAACTTCTCAGCTAAACTACACTGCAAAAGTAAACTTCTGAACTAAAACTATGCTAACAGAAGCTAAGCTAATGTAAGCTAAATTAAAGGAAACTGAACAAAGCTGAAATTAATTTAAGCTAAACTTCAGTTAAACCTGCTAATGGAGTAAGATACTGAATATTTTTCAATGTAGATCAACTTGTGTGTAATTGTCTTTATTTCTTAAATCCTCTACACACCAGTAGAATTAGTTCTATCGAAATAAGGGCATTTTCTCTCAGTAGTATAAGATGTCCCAGTTGACTGAAGGCTTTAAGCCAGAATACTAGCTGTGTTCTTAGTGCAGCCACGGAGCCAGTCGGTGAAGCTGCAGTTTCACAGTCCTCCTCATAAAGAGTTGCCCTGCTTTATGGCCCCGTTGCCCAACATCACATGCCTTCAGTCCTGGGATATGATCTGAGATAAGGCAAGAAAAAAAGTACCGAAACAAGTCCCTCTCCTCCTTCCTTACGCAGCTTTTTCAGGTACAAGACCAGCACAGGCACATGTTCAAATTGGTTTTTCAAATTATTGTGACCAAGGCAGTAAATAGATATAAATTCTACTGAATCAAACAAAATCGCTCACAAGCTTGTGTCAATATTTCTTCACATATCCAGTCTCATTTCTTTGGAAGATATCAAAGAAGGTCTGAATCACTGAGATGCCCTTATTGCATCCAAGTTTTATAAATCATGTCTTGGTGATAAGCTGATTACCTTATCCTTGACAGCAGCGCACAGCGAGGGCAGTAAAGGAGCAGGATTACGAGGTGATGGTCCATAAAGGGTTTGGCTCAGATAAGGCGGTTTGTACGATGACTTTAGGTCAGTAGAAACCGGGTTTTCTCACTGACACCCAGGCCACCTCTGACACATATTACCGCAAAAACACCAGTATATGTGGTCGTATGTTATTGATTTCAACGTCAGTTTTGATGTTTAGTTTAACCAGGCGCAACTTCTGTTCATGCATTTCCAGTAGTGTCCGACCAGACAAGGTCATAAAAACGCTGCGGCCCATGAAAGGCAGCCATTTCAACCTTTAACCTGCTCCTTACTTAGTCATTCAGGACATTTGCCAAGATGTGAAATGACTTTAAAACTGAGTGTTATGTACTTGTTTGCATAACTTCATTGTTTCTTAAGTTGCTTTGTCATTAAAAACAGTAAAGCTGAGTTGTCTGTACTGCAGATTATTCCTTCATTTTCAGCTAGTCTGATCAACATTGTTATGCCAGAAGTCACAGGTGAAATTCCTCCCCGCTGAGTTCCACCTTTTCTAATCCTCAGAATGGCTCTATTAATGAGCCTAATGGCATATGAGCGATACCACACCTGAGTGAAACTGCATGGGGTGACTGCTTCAGCAACTTCCCGCAATGCGATGCAAACCGCAGTGGCTGCAGTCCATTCAGAGGAAACCATTAGAACAAACTGCTCTCAGGTGCAGCAAAGCAGACCGGGCGCGATCATTTATGAACTACATCACCTCAGGGTGCCCTACGCAAGGACAAAGCTCAGATTGTCAGCATGCAAACCCTCCACCCAAGGAGCAGGACTCAGAGTTGTGAAGTCACAGAAAAATGAAACAAAAAATTTGGTATTTTTTTGGTGTCTACATGATCAATATAATCAGTAACTAAGTCTCCTATTAATCATGGGAAATTCCATTGTTTTCTCTAAACCTTCCTGTTGTGTTTCATAACAGCCTGTTGATGTGAAAAATTCTCTAATAAAATATGTTTATGTGTCGAATAAAAATATAGAGGTAAAATGAGCTGCATAATCAACCTGATTTTCTGTCCATCAGCTACAGTATCTCAATGGTTAGATACTGATGCTACATCATTTCAATTCTCTGTTACATTTGTAATTTTTCTGATTATCGAAAAAAGGTTTAGCAGCATATTTATGAGCTCAAAAAAAAGAAAATTCCTGTTTAGTATATAAAAAATTACCAGACAACACATATTACAGATTGTAATCACAAGGAATCACACTTTCAAGCATTTTTGTAAGTCATTTGGCTGTTTTTCAGTCCAAGAATTGTGATTATTCTGATTTTTTTATCTAGGTTTCACTGCAGCTCTACTTTAGAAAGCAAAGATAAGCTTCAGTCTTAAGCTTATACCCAAAACAGAGACATGAAAAAGACTCTCAACATCATCTGTAGTCATAATGTTAATTGTGTGTCTGTTTTTTTTCTTTTTGGCTGACAAACACTTCTGATCTATTTGTAGTCACTTTATGTCAGGCTGTCACCATTTTGCGTCTCTTTGGGGTCATTTTGTTTCTTCGCTATATTTTATTCCGTACTTTTGTTTGTCCTTTTTGTAGTTTTGGCTCGTTCTCAATTTGTAGATCACTGTGAGTTTGTGGGCGTTCTGTCTCTCAAGAAGTGTTTTTGTCTCCTTGTCAGTTATTTTGGATCCTTTTAGAGACTATCTATGTCTTTGTAGCTGTTCTGTCTAAAGGTATAAGTTGCTTTGGATCTCTGTCACCATTTTGTTTCTCTGTGTAGTTGTTGTGCTTCCATGTATAACTGCTTTTGTGTCTTTTTCTAGTCACTATTGCATTTCTGTCTGTTGGCTTGAGTAGTGGCTTTGTGCTTCCTTGTAAGTAATTTGTCTTTGAAGCTGTTTTGTCTACACTTTCATATCACTTTGGGTCTCTTTGTCGGCATTTTGTGTGTCTTTGCTGTTGTTTTGTATCTCTTTGCGTTTCTTTTCCTCAGCTTCTAAATGATTTTCTACCTCTTTCTAGTCCCTCTTCTTCAGTAGTGGCTTTGTGCTTCCTTGTAAGTCGAGTCACATATTTTTGCTGGTGTTTTATGTCTTTGTGGCTGTTTTGTTGATACTTTTAAGTCACTTTGGGTCTCTTTGTCAACTTTTTGTGTGTCTTTGTAGTCATTTGATTGAATTTCCAACAACAAATCTTACCAGTTCCTTCATACTGAGGTTTTGATCCATGAGCTCCTTGATGTCTTCAGCCTCTGGGCCTGCTCAGGAATCCATCCACACGTTTATCTCATAAAAACGAAGGGAATCAGACAGGAAGGAAGGAGATTTATCAGAAAGAGAAAGATTTCCCTCTTGTGGTCAAATGTAGAAGTGCATATAAGAAAACTAATCTATCTATCTATCTATCTATCTATCTATCTATCTATCTATCTATCTATCTATCTATCTATCTATCTATCTATCTATCTATCTATCTATCTATCTATCTATCTATCTATCTATCTATCTATCTATCTATCTATCTATCTCACCAAGAAAAATTACAGATTACACATTTGGCTCAAGGCTCTCCATGTCCTACTACAGCTCAGCGTTAGACTGTGTCACTGTTTAAGAGTGAACAGTTATATAATGCTGCTGTTTAACGGATATAATGCTGTAATGTACATTATGTAAGGTGGAGAAAAAACTGTACTATTCAGACTGCACAAATTGGTATGAAATGCTGTTTTATTCTATATTACATAATTTAAAAATATGGCAGTGAAATAAATCTTTAAATAAAGACAGTCCCACGAAAAATGTGGTTTTTTGTAAGTCAGAGCTTGTGTGCTTATTTATTTATTCCCTCATTTATTTACTTCATGGTCACATCTTTTCATTTCACTGGACTATTCATTTATTTATGACTTTATTTATATTTAATGTATGTAATATTGAATTAAATGGCATTAGATACTCATGTCACACCATTAGCTGATAGTGTCCTTGCACCTCATATATTTAAAATTTATATAGATGGTTAATATTACATTCAAAAATGCTATTGATGGAATAGATGACTGTTTGATGGGTCTTTGTATGTCTGTGTGTCTGTTGTGAGGTTAAAAAACTATTTATGCCAATCAGAAGTGTTGACGACAATAGTTAAAATCTATGCCTGAGCTGCGATTTTCAGCTTAAAAACAGGGACACAAAATGTCTAAAAATATCTCACTGTCCTCCAAAACCATGTAAACATGGTGCCTAAACAAAAGCATAAACAGATTGATGCCACATTGAGCGTAAATGTTTTTTACATCTGGGTAATTTGTGCACTGGGCTATATTTTCACAGCTGTGCAACTTTCACACTCCTGCAGCTTCCAACATACAGGGCAATGGATTCACTGCAACAGCTAAAGGACAGGTGTATTAATGAAGGCTGCATTCCATTTAGAGGAGGTCCTGCTTTTGTGCAAGCTGGTTCACTATCATTGGACACTAAATGGAACTTTGCCACTGTGATGAGTCAAAATATCTGCTGTGAAAAGGCCTTTGGAAATTAACATTACACAGGATGCAAACTGGAGATCATCCATGCAGAGAAAGAGTTCGTTCTCATATCTGTGTATATTGTATGTTGACCTTGGGGAAAGAGAGAATGTTTACTGCTGTTTTTCAACCAGTAAACAAACATTAGATATGAGTATAGAGGGACATCTTTTCATATCCAAAGATTTTCATCCAACAATGCATTCAAAGTGTATTTTCCCAGACAATAACACCACATCACGACCTACACATCATGTAAGTGTGGCCCATGGGTCCAGTTGCTGCCATTAACACATGAATGCGCCACATTTTCCCAACATCCCTGATGTTTGAGTCTGAGTCATTTGCCTCCTTGTTATGCCGGTGTTAAGTCCGCCCACCGGTCATCTCAAAGTCTATGAGGCATCTGCAGAGCACAAACATTCATCGTATCAATGAGAGCTGCACTCCGGACAGAAGATGAGGGTACTTTCAGCCTCAGCCAGAACAACAGTCTGTTTGGTGCAATTAAGGTTATTCAACTGTTTTTCAGAGGGAACCTTCGAGGAGCTGAATTGAGCCAAATTTGTCACAGAAGAAGGAGCTTTCAAGACCATTCCTGGAACTGCATTTGAACCGTTAGTAGCATTATGAGATGGATATGAATCTGCTGTACAAGAAAGTTATCTATATATTTTTAAATGGAAGAAACCAGAATCAGAGAGATCTATGCCATAATTTATCCATTTACTTGTACGTTGTCAGTTTTAAGGCCACTGTTCAGAGAAATAACCTCAAATTGTGTCATTTAAATGATCAAATTCAATGTTTAAAGCCCCCTAAGGGTAAACATTTTATACTAATGTGTCTGTCATTTCCAGGCAGCGGGGTTAGTTTCTTTGTCCACTCAATTACCGCTAAATGTGAATGTGCTCTGACCATGAATTACAGCTGTGTGTGGGAAGATGGATGAAGGCAGCCAGAGGCTATGAAAGACAAAGACAGGCAGGTATGTAGGGGGAGGAGGTGGTGATGGGAAAAACAAGAGTGCAAAACAGCAGTGAAGGTTTGTTGGAAAAGCAGACAGGCCTCTGACGCACTTCTGTTTAAAGTGTGAGTGAATGGGAGCCCATTATGATACATCATGCTTTCAACATCATTCAGAGTATCTGTGAAACAGGCAGTCTTTGATTTCTCCTTATTCATTCCACTTATTCAGGCTTCCTCACTCACCCAACAGAGCAGCAAGCAAAAGAAGGAACTTCTGAGTGTCAAAAATATGAAGAAACGATAACCGTCAAAGGAACAACGTCTTCCAGTTAACTCCAAAGAGTTTCTGATTTCATCCAATTTGACCTCAGTCTGTCTCGAGGAATTATTCATTAGTCACTTGTCCTTTAATTTGTCTGCTTTCTCAGCTCTGCCGGCGATGCGAGCTCTTGTTTCTACAGATTTCCACTTGCAGACATCACGTAACTACAGCACCAACTGAACACGTTACACCTGCCTACTCTTGCTGTTTTTATCAATGAGAAAACAACTGCCCAGGGCATAAACAGAATAGCTCTGCTGTGGGTCATATTGTAGGCTGTACAGTGAGCATTGTTTTTGCTGGGAAACATAAAATCTATCATTTTTCTCTGTGATTACATTCCACTGTAATGTATACCATTACATCAGCCCTGATCTTGATACATAATCTGTAGACCGAAGGGGTTAGTTTCTTCATCCACCTTCTGTCTGTCGTCATGAAACAAGTCAACGTAAGTTTTAATACCAGCCAAACAGCACAGACTGACAGGATGCTAATCAGTGAAATCAGCCAGTGTCACATATTCAAACATGGCTGTGGATGGCAGATTACTGAACATCACTAGTTGGTGCTTTTTTTTTTACTGGTTCCACAACACAAAACGTATTGATTTGTCTGTATGTAATTTACGCTGAACTTATTCGATTCTTCAGTTCTAAATCACTAGTGGACTTACAAGAGACTTTAGTTCCTAGTTGGGGGACTATCTTAAAAATATCTGCATTCTACACTGTAAAAAAAAAATCATGTAAAAGGGAGAGGGATAAGTGTAGTATGACAATGTGACAATGTAGAGGGATATGTGCAATAGCAACTATATATATATATATATATATATATATATATATATATATATATATATATATATATATATATATATATATATATATATATATATATGTCTTTGTTCAGTTATGGTTTTATGTTGTTCTCTAATTTTGATCTGCCAATGGGACTTGAAAAGGAAAATTAGCCGTATGGCTATAGTCTCTCGTATTTACATGGAAATGTACATTAATACGAATTGTCCCATTTTAAAAATGAATAAATGAATAAAAAAAGTAAAAATATGGCAGCAAGAATGCCATAAAGATATATTTTTTTAAAACTGCAAATATCAAAAAATTTTAATCATTTTTGGGCTTCTTTTAATACATTAAATTCTTAACAAAAATTGTAAAATAATAAATTAATAGCTGTAAGTAAACAGATTTTTGATGACATCATGTACAGCTTAGGCCATTTTTTTCCTTTTTTCCTTTTTTTTTTAACAATCAAATAAATAAAATAACTTTTTTTATTGAGGAAGTTTACTTATTATATTTCTATATTATTATTTTTATTATACATTATTATCTGTAATTTATCCAAATGTGGAACATGTCCAAAATAACATTTATTTCATTAATAAACTTTTTTTTTTAAATAAAAGGCAAATATCTGTAAATTAATGACATTTTTCCTGATTTAAACAGTAAAAAAAAAGGTGTAATTTTACTGTGAAATGTTCTAAAAGAACTAATTACTATCTCAAAAAATACATATTTTTTGTGGGCATTAATTTCAGTTTTGTCTGGTTTTTAATGTGATTTTACTACTTTTTACATGTAATTCTAATTTCTCAAGCAACAAAACAGGAAAAATGCGGTAAAATAACTTTAAATTAGTCACAACATTACAGCTACTGAAATGTGAAAATGTAAAAAACAAAAGAAGGTAAATGAGAATGAAGTTTTGTTGTAAAGGAGCATCATTTTTAAAACTAATCTATTTAAAAAACACTATCATGTTTACAGCATAATGCACGATATCTCTGTATTAGATTGTCCTTGACATGCAAACATTTTTCAGACACCAAACCACCAGCTTACTGCATGAAAGACTCTTAAATCAAACTTTCTAAAATACACATTTTCCAAGGATACGCTGAAATAGGCCCAGAGACATCATAAAGGTTGTTTGTCTATTTGAATGATTATTTGGTGTTTTGATACTAGAGATATTTCATGTCATGAGGATTATTTTCTTCTGTTGTCATAAGCTGTGAAGTCTCCTGCACGACAGAAAAAATAAGTTTTCCTTTAATAAGTTACTAAATATTGCATACATGCTATAAAGATTTCTTTATAGCATTTCTTTGCTATAAAGATTTCTACAGGATGTATTTTTGTGGTAAATCTGACACGACTTCAGTGCAACATCAGTTTATCACAGTGCTGAGTGATGAGCAGCCAAATATCTGTCTGGGTGATAGAGCCATATGAGTAAACAGCACAACGCTACTGATGTCATGGTTACGTGGTTGGTGCTCGTTGTCTCTGAGTGAAGGTCTCACACACTTGTTGCTATGGACCGTTTCTCATTTATTCAGCGTAAACACATAATAGGCCAACACTATAGCCATACTATTAGACCTGCAGATTTAACCCATGAATTCTGAAGCCTACACAGTGTCACCTTCTGTTCTCAGTCTTATTCATCCAGATTAGTCATCTCACACCTTATTGATTTCTGATGTCCTCTTCTATTGTCTGTTGTTTTTTGATTTACTGTAGAAATGCTATGTTTGCTTAATTTTCACATAATCACACCATGTAAATGTATAGCTAACAAAAGCTTTAAAAACATGTCGGCTCTATTTTTGAAATTAATCTTGTTTACTTGATATTAATAATGAATGTCTCAAGGTCTTAACCTTTTTTGAAAGTGCAAGTTCCGGTGAGGATCTTTCACAACAGGCGTAAGTATCAGAAATGTCCTAAAAACTTAATCTATTTTGTATCCAAAGTGCCAACACAAGTCACTGTTTGTAGAGAGACTTAAATGACAAGGAACTACAATGAAACCGAAGCTGCATCTCACAATTATTTCATGTGTTATTTTTTAATTAGGTAATTAGCTCCCATTGCAATTTTCTAAGTCCGAGGTGACTTCCCTTACTCCAATCTGGAACTCAGAGATATTAAATTCACAGTTATATTAAACAGAAAAAATATCACTGCAACCAAGATGGAATCTATTATTTGACTGCTGGTGAAGGCACCCCTGCTCGATTTAATGCACTGAAAGGTTCTGCTGCTACGCTCACATTTACTCTGATATGACCATTAGCTTATGGTGGCTAACATTAGCTTGCATTACCAGAGATCAATTAGATTTTGTTGCAGAACTGCCATTAAAAATTAAAAAACAGTAAAAGGAATGGTTTGTTAATTTAGTAAAGTCACTCTTTTTGCCAAGAATGAGATGTGAGTGTTATATTTTGGGGGTAAATATTTTTCAATTTTTCAAAGCTGTTCTGATGACGAATGGAGACCTTAACAAAACACTTTTTTTTTCTTTAATCAAAAAAAAAGTCTGTACACCACGTTAATTCGTGAGCTTCAAAGGTGTAGACATATTTAGTCACCTTTGAGCAGAGCCAGGTTAGCTACATCTCAATGTTTTGTGGTAAGTTAGCTAGCTGCTACCAGTAGCTTCATATTTCCTGGACAGACATAAGGTATCAGTATAAACTTTAAAAAAATAATAAAATTTTCAAATTATCACACACACGTCCTTTATATATGACAGTACATTCAGTGGCTAATTAGCTTAGCATAGCGTAAAGACTTAAAACAGAGCTCAAATTTTGCAGTGGAATTTAAAAAAAAAAAAAAAGTATTTAACTTTCAAAAATTCTCTGTCACTTGCCAAAGCTAATTCTCAGCCGTGACAGCAATAAAGCTTTTTCTGACTTTGAGTAATAAAGAAAAAAAGCATATTTCTCAGTTTAACTCTCACAGCTAGTGCAAATTAAATTCCTGTCCTGTAGCTAATAAATTCTTCAGCTTCTGTTTTCAGCACAGTGAGGGGCAGTGAGAAAGTCAAAAGCCACAGGGTAATAAGTCAACAATTAATTTTTATTTGAGTTTATACGATTTTGGTTCTGTAGCAACCTACTGGATATTTCTAATGAAGTGCAATTGTACTCAAGCCAGTTACAGTTGAGAGCAATGACAGGCACACGTTTTGTGCAAATTTAACAGCATCGGAACGGCTCCTACATATACACAGCAAAAATACATGCCAGAGGAAAAACAATACTAAATCAGTTTACATCAACAATAATTAGGAAGACATCCCTTGAAAAAAAAAGTCAATCCAAGCTAACACTTTGAGAGATACACATTTCGCCCATAGCTGACATATGGGAGTGAACAACTGAGTAAACATTCAGTCTTTAGAAATGTGTGGTGTTATCCAGCTCCACGGACTAAAATCCTCCACAATCTGTCCTCCCAAACAACACATTAAATCAGGATCCAAACATCGTGCATTGCCATTTCAAACCAACTATACTGAAGTTGCAAAATGAAAAATCTGTGATAGATGAAGAGATAAACCATCTTTCTGTTGCTTTAAGAAGTCCAAACTCCAAATACTTCTTCTTTTCCTGCATGTCTGGCAGTACACTGGCAATGCAAAACTAAAGGTAGGGGGGCAACTTGAAAATATCACAAGCCACGTGAGACAACACAATCATCTGAAACACAAAGGGGGAGATTTGTAGCCTCGGTAGAGTTTACTGCAGATGTTTCAGCTAAAACACGTTCTAACGCTGCTTCACAGCAATAACTGGGACAAGACACACTTCGACTCAGTCCAATATCTAAATACTCAAAAGTAAAAGTGAAATAAAGCAAATAATTTGGCTCCAGTTAAATAAATTGTGGTCATTATCCTCCAAACATGCAGGAACACAGGATAATAAGACGGAAATCTGGGTAGGTGAGTTGGGAGATGGTGGAAACCGGTCTGTAGCGTTATAGCTCGAACATTACAGGCTCAGGTCGCTCTATGGTCCTTCACAGTGAAAATCTAAGTGCTGACAAACTAAAAATCCCCGGAAACGTCTGCACTGGCTCGTGTTGGTTCTGAAATGTCAAGTGTGTTGGATGTTGTGACATCTTTTCCAATCACAGCTGCTAAAATTTCACTTCAGTTGGGGATTTGCATTAAATTGAAAAAATAAGTTTTGAACCACGTGCATCTCCAGCACAACATAAATCCTTTAAATCCATAAGACAGCATTAATAAACTAAACTCAGAAAATATTTGCCCCATTATTCATCTTCTTTTCATGACCACACGTTAAAATCTCGATGATGGATTGTTAAACTGGTGCACACAGTATGATGTTACCATCTAAACCAACAGAGTCTCATAACAGGGTCTTCAAATGCCATTCGTGAAGGAAAGCAGATGCACCACTACATTCGACAGCTTTCCTCTTTATTTATACAATCAAGGGCCACATTGAAATGTTTTACAACCTAGAAGTTAACAGCATCAACAAAAACTACTTCAGTTGCATTCAAATGGCAACTATCGAAAAGTAAACTTACTGTAACATACATATTAAATAGTGTATAGTCCATGCAATTGCGCACGGCCGGTTTTGCATTGTTATGGTATGTCATTATTAGTGTATGGGAGACATCAGCCACCAGTGCATTTCCGATTTAGGTTCAGGGGAGAATAAAACTCAACACCCATCAGAAACTTCTCAGCCAGACTTGAAGAGCAAGATGGCCACTTGGCCCAAATAAAAGTAAATGAAATGCTTCGTCTCGTGGGTGACGTAGCTGCCGAAGTTCCTCCCGACGATGCAGTGCCAGGTGGGGTTGTACTTCTTGTCAAACTCCTGCAAAGGGACAAAAAGAGGAGATTAGATCCAGAACCAGTGACTGCAAAGTACATTATCAGTCTTACATATTGCTGCCAGGAAGAATGTGGCTGCTACTGAGAATACTACGGTTTGAAACTAAATTCTATTTCCATTAAAGATGAATCTGGTTACTAATCTGACAGTAAATCCTATTAGATAGTCAACTAATCCAAGGTGAACTCTTCAAACCAGCCCATTTTATGGAGCCAACAGTTTGAAATTTTAAGATTATAATGCTTACTATCATATATAACATAGAAAATCAAAAAACACCAAACAATAAGAAGCTAATGAATCATCTGATTTACCTTCTGCAGTTAAAAATGCACAAATAGCTGAAAATTACAGCAAATTTGTACCCACATTTAACAATTGTTACACCGCGAAGAAAAAACTGTACTGATCCCAAGCAGGGCAGTTTAGAAAAATTAAATAAAATAAATGCATGTGGAATAAATTGAGGGTGCATGTGGATGGAAATTTGGAACAGCAACAGGCATAAACTCACATCCGTTTGGGCCAGCTGCGCACAAAAAAACAGTGTAACACATGATTTCATTCTGGTGTAAAGCTCATCATTTGCATGCATGTTATATATTTATACATCCCATTGTTTTTAGGAATTGTATGTGCATTTTGTGCCTCGGGATTTTCTTCACAAAAAGCACTGTGACTGATTTGGATGCTCATGTTGGGGAATCTGTGTAATACAGAAACATTTAGAGCTCTTACTATGGTATCAGGTTAAATTTTGTGTAAACAAGAGGCCTTGAGGAGAATTTGCGGACTTGAGTAATTTTAAAAAATCCCGGTTATGGCCTTGATAATGTGCACGCTGAGCAATCAATAGATCGGAGCTGTGAATGTGCAGATCATGTGGATCCATCCCGTCTCACCTTCTTGATGTAGGCTGCAATGTCCTTCTCTATGTTGTACTTCTCCATGGCCTGCGTGGCACAGTCCACGGCGTCCTGCTGCATGTCCTCGGACATGTCCGCGTTCTTGATCACAGCTTTCCTGTCAGTCATGGCTGAGGATGAGGATGATGATGCCTGCTGAGGAAGAGGAGAGGGGGGAAGCACGTTCACTCCGACGTACCGCACTGAAAATTAACACCGCACGTGGTGATGGGGATGGTTTAGGCCAAACATCAGGAGAAAAAAAAACCCTGCTCGTTTCGCACATTTTTGCGCTCATTCCAGTTTCACAACTTCTGCCTTTATACATTCCTGCCTTTTTTAAATTATTATCTTTACTGTTAAACTGCATGATGACAAGAGCGTTGCATAGATTGGCTGCGAAACTTGATACAGGTGGAGTTAAATTACTTGGCAAAATCACTTTCACGTAAGAAGCATCTGCAAAGTAGCAAAATGAATCCGGTTAATTAAACGCACAGGAAACACACGCCTTCCAGTAGCTCCGCTGGCACAATCTAAGCAACCGAAATGCATGAGGATGTACAGTAAAACATCCCCATCATGAGGGAAAGTCGAATCACAAATATGACATGCAAGTCTTTGGATTTAACACGAGGAAACCTGCAACTCACCTAATCTGGAGCACTTGTTTCCAAAACTGTGTCTCTCCTGCGGCCAGTGGGGAAGGTTTGGATGCTGCTGCGGCTAATTGCTTTTTAAAGATTTACACAATAAGCATGTAGACAGGTTGAGCTGTGCTTGGGCTCCAACAGCTCCCCGCCCTCTGCTGCATGCTGCACCCTGCCATTGGCTGGGCTGCAGCCTCCCCGTGTGGTGCAAGCGTTTTTCTCCAGCTCCTGTCTGCCGGCATCTTATTTCATCCCACAATGCATCATTCACAGTGCACGCCACCGACTGTGGGCTAAAACGAAACGAGACCTTGGCTGTAGGTAGGGATCACTTGGCTAAAGCCTTTTTTCATCAGTCACCGTCACAGCTGAGACACTGGAGCTCTGAATACTGAACACGTGTGTTAGTATGGTGTTGGTTCGCTTTATGCAGCTGCTGCTTTCAGACAGAACAATCATTTCTGGCTCCACTTCCCTCCAATTTACACATTTGTGCACCACACTAGGAGGTAAAATCCTTATAAATAACACACAGACCACATCATGACATGAATTTATGCTTGTTGCAAATAAAAACAAACTAAAGTGTCCTTGTTTGAAAGTGTTTATTGAAAATGCTAAGAGAAAAAAGTAAGATTAAGCAAAATAAAACATACAAACTACTCCCAAATGAAACCCCTTTCCCAACCTCCCCAATTTTTTTAATTCCTTCATACCAGGCATCTACGACTCCATCCTTTGATCCAACTTCCTGGTCCTCAGTTTCGTTTTCTTGTAAAATAAAGCCATTATCACTGAAAAACTTTAGGCAGGGGGGCCTAATCGAGAGAAAAAAAAACAAGAGTTGCTCTGGGACTCCCGTTAATTAGTTCTGAAATCAACTCTCATTTGAATCCTGGAAAAACTGCTCCCGTTTCCGAGCATCCATCCTTGCCTATCCCTTCCCTAATCGATCCACTCATCCAGCTCCAAGGATTGGGATCCACTGAGCCACTCCTCCAATCAAAACCTTGAAATACCAGGAAGAAAATCAGAGGCAGACTGTTAGAATAAAATGTCAAAATTTTAGGGCCTAATTTTTTTTCTATGTTGAGCACTCATGTCAGATCAAGAAAAAAATGCCACTGAGCACAAAAAACCTATCACTCCCTGAAGTTAACATTTTAACCAATGAGGACATTAAAGTTAAAAGTGGGACGCTTTTGCAACAAGGCAGTGATTCAGACTTTTACATTTGACAGCAAAGATGTTACACTTACATCACAACACTTGATCTAGGACTGCTTATTCTGTCACAGGCCAGAGTAGCATGTTAAAAACTGTATATATATAACAAAGTACAGCACATATGGCTTTGTTAAATGACATGCATGACATGGCAACCGATCAAAATGTTCAATTTATGGAATATGAAGCATACCATTGCCTCGACCTGATTGCTCCTAGATGTCCTATCCTGACCATACAAATGAAATGTGCTCCACAATGGTTTTATTCCAAATCACTTTAATCCTTCTCTTCAGATGTCTAAAGGAAGACACAAGGGTAAAATACAGTTAAGCATTGGGCTCCCCGTTCAAACAGCCCACCCCACATATCCAATAAGAGAAGCTATTTTTAAAAAAAAAAAAAAAAAAACAAGAACAAAACAAAAAAAACAAAACTTCAATTTTCAACACTTGCAAAAACATTGAGTGCAGCTCAAAACAACTCAACATTTTTGAAGTTCAACACAGCACAAGTTCTTATTTTGCAAAAATTGAGAGGACAGAAAGAAGGGCAAGAGAGGGAGAAAACAAAAAGGACAAAGCTGCAGGAGAGGGGAAGGGGAAAGGTTGAAAGGAGGAGACGGGAGGAAGGAGGGGGGTGTACATCTACATACCAAGATCATCCACAAGGACATCGCGACAAGAAATGCCAAAATTAAAAATCAATAGCTGACATCTGCAGGAACTCATAAGAGGTAAAAACAGGAGGGTATACATCAAAAGGGCAAGACATCGGTGGTAGAAAGGTTTAGGAACGGGAGCGAGAACGGCTGTGACGAGGCGAGTAGCGAGGCGATCCTCTGCCGCGACCACGGGAATTGCTGCGACTGCGGCTGGCGCTGCGACTGCGGCTCCTACTCCGGCTGCCACGGCTGCGTGAGCGAGATCTTCCGTAACTTGGGCTGCGGGGACCATCTAATTTCACACGAATGTAAGCAGTCTCTCCCTGGCAGACACAAGAGAACTTGACATTGAAAAGACAACATTCCTGCCTATGGTGGAAATACCATAGATGGAGAAAGAAAAAAAAAATGGGCCGGGAGTTGTTCAAATTAGTGTGCATATCCTGATGTACTCACCTCAACACAGCAAAGACACATTATCCATGACAGTTAATCAAATCAGTACACATACCTCATGGGAGCGGAATTTGGTGTTGTCCAGCTTTCGAACGGCATAGGTCATGTCCTCTTTGCGCACAAACTCTACAACTCCGGTTCCATCTCTGTAAACGTCGGCGTAGCACACGTCGCCTGCCTCACGCATGTGGTCCTTCAAGTCCTGCCAGCTGCCGCTCTGAGGGAGCCCTGAAAAATAAGACAAAAATAGTCAGCAAAGACATGAAGAACTTTCCACTAGTGTCCACATTTACAAGAATTATTTGTTTACCCAAATGGTAGATGCCAGATTTAATGATATGACCAAAGTTTAACTATAGCTACACAAGTTAAGATGCAAAGTCATGGAAATTGGCTTTGCCTAACCAAAAATATTTTACTAACTTATCTCGTGCCTGTTTCTTTTACATATTTTTCATGTAGTGCAGCCAACTATCACAGGCTGTGCTGTGACATTATTGGTGGAGGTGTAGTCTACCACTCTGTTCCCATTTATTTTGTATACATTAATTAAAAAAAAAAAAAAAAAGATTTATTCTACTTTCGGTGCACCTTCCTCACATTTCATTAGCAAAAGCAAGTGAAATATTTACATTTTTAACACAACTCCGGCTTATTTACAATCTTATTTGTGTATATCACTCCTCATTAGCCCCATCTTATAAGAACAAAAAGCATAACGTTAAGTCTAATCTTATTAAGATTTTCAATGTAGTGTCTAAGCCAAAAGGTAAGTACATATGCAACTGAACTTATTTTATCCCACTGCTATCACATCACTGTACTCCTATCTAACCCCAACTTCTATATTCTCCCTAAATGTCTTTGACCTGAATTCTTTAACTTTCATTAGAGCAATGTGATTGATACAAGTGTTTGAGGAATCTAATGCAAGTTTGCATGCATAACCTACATTTCAGCACTTTTATTTCCCTAAATGTAAACTGGACATGAACAATGTGCCCAATTTTTTTGCTGAACAGTCAGTTCAGTTAAAAATCAAAATACGGAAAGGCTGTCATTGAGGATACAAACGCAACATCTTCACATTTTTTATTCCTACTTTATTTAACTTGCCACTAGAATGTGCTATATTTAGAAGCTACTCCCCAGCCATGAATGACTGACTAGTTCCAGTGTGAGACTGTTGACAGACACGTCCTACTATATGACTGCATTAATATTACTTTATTTACCCAAACATAGTTTACTATGCCTTGTAAAAAGTAACACGTATGAAGCAATTTATATCTTAAAGTCCTTGCACTACATTTAGAGCAGGTAATGATTTGATGGTCTATCATGTGGAAATGAGCCATCGTGTTTTCAGCCTATTACACTATAAATATTAATTGCGGGTTTAAAAAATTATATGTTAGAAGAATCTCACATGTGATCCGAATTGCCTAGCTCTAATGTGTGGCAGTCTAAAGTTATCTTACAAAGTGCCAGCAACAGATAAGCTCCCCTAATAGTGCTGTTGACAAATGCCTGCTTACCCGACACAACGACCCTGTACTCGGATCGTCTAGACGGTGGCCCGTATCTGCCTCTCGGTGCCCCGCCGATCCCACCGAAGCCGCCTCTGGAGCCCCTGCCGCTCCGTGGAAACTCCACACGCAGTCTGTAGCCGTCGTAGTCGTAACCATCACGCCCATAGACTGCATCGTCGGCGTCCCTGTTTTTAAGAAAAGTAAATAAGTAAGCACAGCCGCACCACAGCAGCACAGAGGACAGTGAGGTGTCTTCAGCCCATACATGCAGGGAGAGTCAGCCATGTTAGCGGCTAGCTCGGTCTTAACGTCCGCTAATCCGTCGTGCAGACGCAACCAGAACTATTTGGATTTAATGTGCATGCGGAGAAACTTCTCGGTGCACAGGAAGCACAATGTCGCCACGTTAATGCACAATCAGGCGGAACGATGTGAGCGCCTGAGTTAAACTGCAAACCAGAAACCGAAGCAATGTGGGTGTCTGTTAACAACATGGACACATTAACAACGCCATGCAACGGAAACAGCAAAGTGTCGCTGTAAAATGCATAACTAGGTGAAATATGTCCAACTGGAAGCTTCATAACAGAAACTGATAGCACACACAGGACGTTTTCGAACAATGTAAACGGAGTCCAGGGAATAGTCTGAGCCAGTTAGCACGCGAGCTGGTTAGCAACACAATGGGGCAGCCTCGGGCCCGGCTAGGCTAACCGTTAGCTCCTTACCGCGGGTCCTCGAATTCAATAAAGGCGAAAGGCGGCCCTCCTCTCCGGTTCTTCAGGTCGATGTCTCGAATGGTCCCGTATTTGTAGAACACGTCCTCCACATCTTTGGTGCGGATGTCCGGGGGCAGATTTCCAACGTAAATTCGGCAGTCGTTGTTCCCAGCAGGGCCTCGCACGACACCCGACATCGCGGCTACGAGCTAACTGGAAGCTTGTCGTTCGGTAAGATTACAAACGGCTGCTGTGGCCTCACCGAGATTACGTTCCGGGCGCCCGCAAGTCGTCGAAACGTGGAGGGAAACCGGCCAAGTAAACGGCGGTAGACGCGCCAACGTGCGGGTATCGTGCGGACAAACAATACGGCTGACCAGGCGCCCTCAACGGCTGTTTTTTCTTCAGGAACCGCGCTTCTTGGCCGACGCATGAATACCAGAGACGCCGCAGCCGGACGTGACGCATCCGCCTCACAAAATAGTCCGTCAGCATGAGCAGGTGTCCATCAACAATTAATCAATTTATTGATACTAGCAACGTAACATGAACAGATTTAATAGTAAAGTCCAGTTTAAATACATCTCTTTATTTATTGGTTTAATATGCGTCCAACGCAAATACTACAAATTAAGTACATTTCTGAGGTACTTGTACTGAAGTATTTCATTTTATTCTGCCTTATGCTTGTACTCCATTACATCAAATTTAAAACTTTTCCTTATTGCGTACATATTTTATTATTTATACAAACTTTAGCAGTTAGTAACAATGATATACCCCACTACAGCTAGTTTAAAGCTTTATTTACTAGTTATTGTGTAGATTTGTACTATTTAAGCAACACATAACAGCAAATAAATAATTAAGTACTCCACTGCATCTAGTTAAAGTCTTTTGTGACCAACTAGTCAATTTATATTACTTATGCAAAATATAACAGCATGTAAATAATTAAGGACTTCACTTTATCTAGTTTAAAGCTTAACTAGTTACTTTGCAGATTTTTATTATTTATGCAATATTTTTTTAGAAAACCAAAACTATGATGTTCTCCATTATATCTAGTTGAAAGCTTTAGTTACTAATTACTTGTAGATGTTTTTAAAATTGTTTATACATGATTAAACAGCAAGCAAACAATGCTGTTTTAATGTAGATAAAATAAGATATAACTTTATTAATCCAGAATAAAGTCTTTGTGCCAAATATTGCTCAGGAAAAATCAAATACCGATTATTATTGAACACTTTTTTCCCCACATATGCTTATTTTATTAGAATCCGATTTTAAAAATTATATTTACAGTCACAAATGTGCTGAATATCAGATCCATCAGTCGGCCAGGCCAAATATCAGTCTGTGACAAATTTCCTTTCTATGCCAATGCTACTTTTATACCAGAATACTACGTTTCTGTTGTCTCAGCTCTCTGTACTCTCAAGTCATCACATTAAAGGAAATACAATGAGGTAAATGGAATATTCTTTGTATACACAAAATGTGTAAAAGCAACACAGTTTTTTGTTGGTATAATATTTAATATTTGATAACATTTTATGTTGTTCCTATGACATCTGGCTTCTAAATAAGCCATTATGTGATAACATCTTGTCTTTTCTATCACCAAAACTGCACAATATCTGGCATACAGTTTTAATGTTGTGACCGTGTGTGTTATCTGGTTCAAGAGATCATTGAGAATTACAGCTGTTGGGGGAAATTTGACAGTTTTACCCCCTTTTTTAGGAACAGAAACTAATCAGTTCCTTAGGACAGACCTTTTTATGCATTTTATCAAGTGTGGAGTTAAATCAAAAGGTGACAATGAGCAGTTTTATAGTCATTGGATTTCTATAGGATCACATAATGTAATTATAGTTCTACAATTCTACAATTTAATTTAGCAGACCCTTTCATTCAAAGTGACATACATCTGGAAGTAGATGCAACACAGGCAAGGGTCTAGTCAGGAGAAAAACAACCTGGATAAAAGCCATAAACCACGTTCAAGTGCACGAATAGGACTGTGGGGCCTTCAGGCAGTGCAGATGTAATAGGAATTATTATTATTTTTTTTTTTTTTTTGCAGCTCTTCACTGAACCGTGTTCAGTGAAGAGCTGCATCTTTAGTCTTTTCTTAAAGACTGACTGAGAGGGACTCTGCAGACTGAACAGAGTTTGGTGACTTGTTCCACCACGGGGGAACCACAGAGGAGAAGAGTCCAGCTATGGACCGGCCCTGTTGTGGAGGTTGTATCAGGCGCCTTCTGTTGGCCGAGTGTACTGAGCAGGACGGAGTGTAGACCTGAATGACAGAGTTCAGGTAGGAGGGAGCTGTTTTCATTCTAGTTTTGAATGCAATAGTTTTGATTTTTATGCAGGAAGCAACTGGAAGCCAGTGAAGCGATCTGAACAGCGGGGTGACTAGTGCTGCTTTTGGCTGGTTATGATCCCATAATGTCCCAGGAAACTAAGCAATTAATATAAAGGGGAGTGAGGAGGAGACTTAAAAACCCTTACTGTATGAAATGTTCTTCACAAAATGTCAATCAATGCCTGTAATGAGTCCGATACCTCATAAATCCACATTAAACAAAGCTTCTAAACCAGCTTTTACTGGAACACTTTTATTGCTTAAATACTTCCATTCAAACTATGTTAATCACACTATTACACAGAAAATGCTACTGAGAATGACAACACACATCACACATGTTGTACTTTGCCCACTGCCTGCAGATGCAAATTAGCTTGAAGCTAATTCTCATGCAATATTTCTATTTGTGCATGTTCATCATTAAATCAATATTTAAATTTCACTCAGCCACACACACAGAAGCTGCACACAACTTGATTTTGCTTCCACATAATAAATAGAGAATTACATCACACACACTCTGTCTTCTCCACTATTTAGTTAACTGTGCTCTGACATAAACTAAAGTCACTGCTCTGTAGCCAAAGCCCAGTTTGCCTGTCTAGTATCGTGATACTAACTTCAGGGTTTTAAAACGTCAGTCGTGGCTCTGTCACATAACACAAGTACAGCAAACATCTTCCATTCAGTACATGCATTAGAAATACCCAAGGCCATGTTCTGATTGTCCCCAATTATCAAGGCAAGAAAACACGTTTAACAGCATCATGTGTGTCTGTATTCTAAAATAATCTACACTGCATTCAATACATCTTGTTATGATATGGAAGAAAACAAGCTATACTGTTCAATATGCATGACAGGAGCCATAGATGCGCTGACCGACGTCACCATGGTTATCGTATTTCCCCTGACATGCCAGACTGTTCACCTGTGGACAGAACAGACAGTGAAGAAGAGCACAGACAGCATGTTAAATCATACGTTAACAGTAAATGAGTGTTTAAAGCACCTCTGCCCTCTTGATGAACTGCTCAGTGGCGGCTTTCTCATTCTCTTTATGTCCTCTCCAGGCTCTGAGTGCAGACGCCTGCAGGGCTCGGCCAAATGAGAATGTCAGGATCCAGGGTTTGGCCAGGGGGCAGTTGTTGATGGCATTGAGGTGGACAGAAGCCTCCTCTTCGCTCTGGCCGCCCGAGAGGAAAGCAACTCCTAGAGGGCGGGGGGGCAGCAGAAAATGCAACCAATTTGTTCTGTTTCTGCAGACTTTATATGTTTCTGGTTAAAATAATCCACACTTGGCAGATTTACCTGTGACTGCTGGGGGAACAGTGCGGCGTAGGGCAGTGACGGTTGCCATGGCGACCTCTTCTGGGCTGTACTTGGTGGAGCAGCTGTGTCCAGGTGTGACCATGTTGGGTTTGAGCAGAGTTCCTTCCAGGTAGACGTGGTGGTCCGACATGGCCTTGTAGACTGCAGCCAGCACCTGCAGCACAGAGGCAGCAGTTTAACACAGAACTTCTGCAAAATCAGTCCAATCTGTCTGACCTTTGCAACAGAATCACACATCTGTGCACATGCAGCATGCAAGGAAAAAGAAACCCACCTTCTCAGTGATGTATTGGCAGCGTTTCAGGTCATGATCGCCATCAGGCAGAATCTCCGGCTCTATAACGGGCACGATGCCATGCTGGCCGAGAGATGAGAGACTATTAATACCACTGAGGTGCATTATATCCCAACGATGAAGCTATTAAGCTGTACAATGTTGAGTCCTGACCTGCTGACAGATACTAGAGTAGCGTGCAAGAACATTTGCGTTTTCTGTGATGGCCAATTTAGATGGATTGGCGTCACTGATCTTGAGTACACAGCGCCACTTTGCAAAGACAGCTCCATCCTTTTTATACTGTGCACAGCGCTCTGACAGTCCATCCAGACCTAAGGAGAAAGGTTTCAAGGTTTACTGTAAAGGAATTTGCTATCGTGAATTAGTTCATATTAGTAGCTATACATGGTGGAGCTTGTCTGACCCTGTGTGGTGGTTTCCCCACAAGTTCCTGCCAGAGGAACAACACCTTTGTCAACCTGAGGAATAAAGAAAATAAAGAAAGCATTAATAATTGCTTTTTGTTATCAAAAGTCAACCAGTTATCACAGAAGTTGGTAGAATATGGTGTATATCATTTAGGACTGTGCTGCCAGACCTTGACGCCCACCAGGATGCCCCTGTCCCTGATCATTTTGACAAAGGGAACGCCGTTATCAGAGTGCTGGTACAGCGTCTCATGGAAGAAGATGACTCCTCCGATGCAGCTGTTGATGCGATCATCTGCACTGAACAGGATCTGGCGATACTGCCGACGGTTCTCCTCTGTGTTCTCCACTCCGACCTGGGCCAGACGCTTCGCCATGCTGCCTGCAGGTAATTCATAGCGTGTGATGTGCATACAAGATGTTAGTATCCACAGTTGGGACTTTGTTCATGCACCTGCACCGTGAATACACTTTTATAGTAAAGACAGAAACGGTGCTACAGACCCACAGACTCATCTGCAGCCAGGATGCCCTTCCCTGGAGAAACTATGCGTAGAGCAGTTTCATGCAGCTCCCTCTTCTGAGCCTCGGAGAGTGTTGGGAACTGGTGCGTCATCCTGACTGACTGTCCGAACAGCCTCTAGTGGAAAATGTGACCTTATGATTATTCACTCATTAGAAAAGGACAGATGCAGTCCCTTCATGAAGTTTAAAGCAGAAAATATGTTCGTCTATGTAGATTTTCAGCCATCCAGGTCATGGTGAACCTATAGGAGCTCTAGTAGAAAACCACTGGACTTGTGACAGACAACTCCAGTTGCTTTCTACTGAAGCTCCTAGAAATTGTCTTCACTTTCCCCCATATTTTAAACTTTCTTCTCTCTTTTTCTGTCTTTCATAAAGGATGTAGAACTAGTTTAGGTTCTTATTGTTATTATGGGTTACAATGAGTACTGAACCTGCTGAAATAACTAATTGTAAAGATGCTCCTCCATGCAGTTGTCTGGGTTTTACAACCAAACATTTAATTCAAACACAATAATGTAAAGAAAAAATTTATAACAATCACTTCCTATAATTTTAGACCTAGAATTTGATGTAATCCATATTCTTTGATTCCCATGTCTTACTGCAACACATGGAAAAGGCTACAGCAGAAACTGAGGCATAAAAAGTTTTTTTCTTAAAAACTGTAGACAGATGTAGTATTAACTCAAGAATTTGCATGGTGTAAAAAAGGTGAAGTGAAGTTTTAGAACTGCTGCATGCAAAAACAAATCAATTTTGGCATGAAATCTTCTAAAATAGTTCAAATATGGAGTCAAAAGATGCACAAAGATTCATTCAAGAAGCAAGACAATTGAGGAACAAGCCTCCAAAGAAGAGCTACAACTTCTTACCTGGAGGTGAAATCAAACGTGTCCCGTCCACAGATGTGATGAGCACTGATGGATCCTCTCTGTCAGCTCTAGTTTGTATCCTGCTAAAGTGTGTCACACCTCGGAGGCCGACACCTCTGGGCGGAGCTTCAGCGCCCACTTTTGCTCCACATATATTAGAAAAAACTTGATGATTCATTGTTCTATTTAAATATAGAGACTTTTTCTTGTTGTGCAGCTCCTCTGTTTTCTGTCTGATGCAGCACTTTTCACATTTCATCCATCACTTTGCAATGACTCACTCAATTTAGTGCATATAAACATGCAGCGATGCCAATAAGTCTGTTTTTAACTGTGTCTGCTCGACTATTTTGGTTCCACATTTAGGCGGCTTGTGAAACATTAAATCATGTGTTCTGTCAGAACCCTCTACCCCTATAGCAACCTAATTTAGGTGTTTAACCACACCCCGTGGCGTGCTATTTTTACTTTAATTAGTAAAAATGTGCCCAGAGGAAGGTTCCAAGTCTCCTGATAATTCGGTCCTCACCCTGAAAATACTCACTGGGGTGTTTCAGTCTCAGAGCAATTCATGCACTCAGTGGCTTCTCTTGTGAGCTTTAAACTGTAAGGAATGTGATGGAATGTTTCTGAAATAGAATATCCTTTTCCAGGTTCCCATCAATGTAAATGAACATGGTAATATGGCCCAAATAGAAGGAAAAGAGGTCAGCTAAATGAAGAGGTTCCACTTTTTTGGGGATCTTTGTTTCATTTTTATGTTGCTTCGACTTCTGGTGGGAAGTTAAAACAAATATTTATCACTTCAGATTTCATATAACTTACATTTGCTGTAAAATGCAAAGGAAATGATGTTTTTTTGTGAGCTTAACAGGATCACTTTTTAGCTTGCAGACCTGCTTGGGTTTGTCCATCAGCTGCAGTGTGAGCTACATTCAGCAAACTGCTTGTTTTCTGTTGTGTCTTCAGTTATGTAATGCTACTGCTGGGTGGGACTCAGTGGAAATAGCTCGCCAGCATTTCAGGGGACTCCTCTCGTCACTATTGTGGGTCAGTGTGCCTCTGAAACTAGATATGGGTCACTGGACTGCCTGCGACTGTAGAGCCACAACACAGACATGGCGGACCTGTCTAAGACAAAGGCCTGAGAGGGAATTCAATGTCAGGAGGCAGCAGGAGGGAAGAGGAGGAGGAGGAAGAGTCGGTGATCTTCCCATTCAGGAGATGCAGTTTTAAATAGATGCACGTCTTCAAGAAGTACAGCAATTATACATGGCGGCCCCTGCTGGGACATTTCACTTTTTTTTTTTCTCTGTTACCTAATTAAAAGCATTTAATGATGATACTTTATCTGGTTCTCAATTTTCGGTCCCATTATGGTTGTCCTCGATGGGTTTGTGAGCGCTCCTCTAAATAGGCCAACCCCAGGCTGAAAGTTGGCCGTAATATATCCAAGTACAACATTCCTACACCTATAGCTGATATAAGACTGGCAGAAAGCAGCAAATACAACAGGAATAATTCACTAAACTGTGGTAGACACTTAAAGGAAATTGTTATTATGACATTAGATTCAGGTTCTTTGTACATTTGATTAATGCAGGTTATGCATTCATAGAGACAAAATCCTGAAATCTGGCTAATAGAAGGCCATTTATTGTGTGTTCATGCTTTTTTGTTTTGTTGTTATTTCAAACTGTACCGAATGGAAATTTATGGACCCTTTTTTTTTTTTTTTTTAGATCAGTAGGATTTTATTGCACTGTTCAAATCCAGTCCACATCAGTGTGATTTAGCCTCTATATTTAATCTGCAGCTGACTTTGAGAGTGAAACTATTTCACAAGATCCACTCAATAGCTGATCTGGAGCTTTTGACTGTAGCACACAACCTTCCTCAGCATCAACAAGAAATGTCAAAGTTCAAAATGTAAAATTTCTTACCATTTTTAGCATTACTCGCCCGCAGCGGCTTCAAACTTCACACTAAAATGTTTATTCTGGATCTCCAGCTGGACAGTATGGATGATTTTAAAGATCAATTCATGAGTGCCACGGAGGAAGACCATGTGATATAACTGAAAGCTCCAGAACAGTCACTGAATGGACAGTGATTAAAATTGTTTTGGTAATTCAATTGTGCTACTTTGATAGTTTCACAAAAACTTGAATCATGCTCCAATTACTATTTTTTCCCTAAGCTTTAAATTAATTTCATGATCTTTCTCAGTATAAAAGATTTTTCTCGGTCATGGAGGCAACTCAGCTGATTGAGTACAGACTTTCTTAGGTCCTTTGATAACACAAGTTTGTGTTTGATTAAAAGCTCCAAGTAGAGCTAGTAAGTGGACTTTGAGCTGTTGGTTACATAAGACTAGACTGCCTTCCTCTGAATGTTCTACACACTTTATCAGTGCTGTTTTAGTGACAACAGAGAATGAAGTGAAACTGCTCTTTGAACAGGTTAATTCTTTATAAAGCACGTTGCAGGACGACACAAATTATAGTAGCTTCAAGAAACATTTTTTGTAGCTGTAATATGAGATCAACTCCTAAATCATTATATATATCAATATATATTTTTAATCGAATATTTTTCAGTTAATTGAATTTTCGGAGTTAGTATTTTTAAATAAATAACAATAGAACAATATTTTAATAAAAATAATAAAATGTGAAATCAAGTCACTTATTTTTCTTCTACAGATTAGATTCTGCTGCTTTCAATTATATTTTTTTTCTAGACCACAAAGAAAAAAAACATTAGTGAAGACAAATCTCTGTTGTAAGAACACAAAACCAACAATTCCTGCAGAAAATAGTGCAAGTCAGCTGTGTTTCTTAATTTACATACCAAGACATTTATTTACATGACATCTAACATAAAAAAAAACCCCAAACAATTCACATCTATGGACATTAAGATTCAGTGACAACACACAATGAAGGGTCCATAATCCGTGGATGATCCGCAACTGGATTTTCTGTTCTGAAACGGGTATTGAAAAACAAAAAACGAGTGGTTATTTGATTTTCGTTTTAAAATACAAAAATTAAAATTAAAATACAAGGCGTTTTTCCTTTTCATGATCAAAAAGGGATATACGAGATTTAAAAATGCTTTGATTTTCATTTTATATTTAGAATAACAAAAAAATAAAATCAGTAAGAGACAGAAACGAAAAAATGTCTGTTTTTTTCTGTTTTTTTCATTTTCTGAGACCGTAAGTGGTCATCAGCAAGTGTGGGGCCAAACGACAAGAAGATTCTCAGAGGGCGGAGCCAGAGAGCAGTGATTGGTCAGACTGACTGAGAGCCAGAGAGCAGTGATTGGTCAGACCATAGATATACAGAAGACAGCGCGCTAGCGGATGTAGTCTGCTATATATATATATCTATGGTCGGCACGTCTGGTAGCATCTCAGGCTGCTGCTGACCTTGTTTTTGGAGTAAAACACGGTAAGTAGATAAATACTTCTAACCAGTAGCGTTGTTTTGTTGTACGTTAGGTCAGCGACTTGTGAAGAGTTGTGTTTTGTGTTTGAGCAGTTGGTCCGGACGCGTTAGCTAGCTAAGCGGCTAAGTTAGCTAGCGGGCTAATTAACACAGGTGGCTAACTTACCGGGGAACACCTGTGTTAGTTGCTGCCGCAGGTGTCCGTCGTTATTAGAACAAACTTCTCAACCTGTGTTTCTCTGCTGTGTATTTTAGATTTTTAAAAAGTTATTTTACTTTAAGGTTAACTGAAACCCGTTCAGCTGCACGGAAGTTTAACATTCAGCTGGTTTGAATTAAACCGCGCTTAGCTTAACATTGCACAACATTACCTCTCTGAATCTCCATAATTAAATTCCTTCTCTCTTCCACTGCTCAAGTTCAATCCAGTATATAAACTGACATTAATAGTGAATAAACTAACAACCAGCCACTGTATTTATTTATTATTGCATGTATTTGTAGTAAAACATGAGTTGAAACATCCTACTTTTGGATCTAGAACTGCACAAGCCGTTCATTTTCAGTCACCTGACGAGTTAAACTCCCCTTTTTATGTGAGGTTGAAGCAGAAAGTCTGAGTTAATAAAGAAAGTTGTTTATAATCTGTGATACCCGTTATCTCTGACTGAGGCTTTAGTTTTTGTTGAGCTGATTTACACGTAGAAACTTTGTTCAGGAAGATTTCTCAGTAGCTCAGAGGACAGGCTGCTTTTTACACAACCTTGTAAGAGAATGTCTGTCAATGCTTTCAGCAGAATTTAGAAACACAACACTTCCTAAACAGATATTTTGAGGCTGTGAGGTTGAACGTTTGAGAGTATATCAGTGTGTTTGTTTGTGGTCTTTCTGTTTCTAGGTGGAAGCTGAATTAGTGAGGATGACTCCAGCTCCTGTCATCTCTAAGCTCCTCACACATCTTTACCTGCACATGAGGAAAATCACTCCTGTAGAATGCAGGTATGTTTGTCATTATTATAAAAAGATGTTGCCTGGTGACCTGTCAGAAACCCATCATACAGAGTCAGCCAAAATAATGTTTACACACATCAGGAAAAGAAAAGCTAGCATAAATATTTCAATACCAAATTTATTCAGACATCATGAGATTAATAAAAGTTATCTTTGGCCTCTACAATTACAAGAGGTGCTCAAAGTGGTGGCCACTGGCTTCTAGACATTTCTGTTGTGTTGTAGACGTCACTTGTTGATGCTCCATTCATGAGGGTAGCGCCATCTGTTGGGGAAACATCGTGCAACAGGACACAGAGTTATCGTGATTTGATCAAACTTAGAAAGAGGAATCTATATGTATAGAAGTACTTATACAAATGAAATATTTGTAAAAGTTTTTCTTTTCCTGATGTGTGTGTACATTATTTTGTCTGACTCTGTGAACTTAATGAGAACAAAACTGTCATTTAATTGTTGCTCTGAAAGCTTCTTTAGTGAAAACCAGCTGGTGTTCTGCTTTGGAACAAACTGCTGTTGAGGTCTGTGTTTTTAGGTTTAACCCCACAGTTTCTGAATGAACTGATTGTTTTTTCCTGATCAATGTGGACGTTATAATTGATGGTAACATTTACTGATCATATAATCAGCATGACAATATAACAGTAGAACATTCTGACCACCTGACTAATACTGTGTTCGTCCCTTTATGCTGCTAAAACTCCTCTGACCCAGTGGTTCATCAGAACCTCTGGGGATGTCCTGTGGATTCTGTGGATCCTGTGGGTTACAGGGTGGGTCCTACCTAGACCAGGCTGATCCTGGACCATCCCACAGATGCTCCATCAGATCTGGATGTGGGGAGTGTGGAACCCAGGTGAACAGCTTAGCTCTGTCGTGTTCCTCGGACCACTCCTGAGCAGTTTTAGTTTGTCCTGCTGAGGGTGGAAGCTGGCATCAAGGACTGCTGTTGCCATGGAGACTGGGGGGTTGTTTGTCCTGCAGTGTTTAGGTGGTGGTACATGTCAAACATCCACATGAACGTCAAGGTTTCCCAGCAGAACGTTGCATTAGAACAGTGGTTCTCAAATTTTTTCTGTCGGGCCCCCCTTTGGAGGACAAAAAACTTTCGTGCCCCCTCAATAACTTTGTGTGTGTGTGTGTGTATGTATGTATGTATGTATGTATATATATATATATATATATATATATATATATATATATATATATATATATATATATATATATAAAAATAAAAACTGTGAAAACATGAATATGCAGGGCTGTGTTATTTTATCTGATTCCATTTTGTTGTTTTTCACAGTAAAGATCAGGGGTGTCAAACTCATTTTAGTCCAGGGATCACATAAACCCAATCTGATCTCCAGTGGGCCCCCACAGCTCCAACTTTTCCCCTTTGTTTTAGTTCAAAAAAGTACATTCTGAAAATATTCACATTTAATGAACTATCTTTTTACAAAATATTATGAACCTGAAATTTCTTAAGGAAAACAAGTTCAGTTTCAACAGTAGCCAATTATGCCTCAGTTCATTATTTACACATGCATTGTAACTGCCAGATAAGTTTATCTACAAAAATACAAAACATTCAGTCACAGGTATCTGCAACTGAACAATCCAGTATTTTACTTCATGATCAGAACAACTTGTCAAGGTTCTAGAAATTATTTTAAATTTACAGCTTTACAAATTTACAGTTAATGTTGTTGTAATTTTTATCATTTGTAAAGTCGTCCCACGGGCCAAAATGGACCGTCTGGTGGGCCGGTTTTGGCCCACACGCCGTATGTTTGACATCGCTGGTAAAAATAATCGGAGGAGATGAGCCGAGTACGTGACGTGATCGAGTACGCTGGTGTTCCGACTGCACATTAACGATGCGTTCTCCTGTTCTCAGGAGTCTGTACTTCAGAGTCTGAACGGCCAGTGCATATACCATAGATATATATAGAAGATCATTATTAATATTTTTTTATATCTATGGCATATACAGTCTATGGGGCCAGCACAATTTCAGTATTGTTGTACGCCGCGAAAAACAGGCCGACGTTAAAACAATAGTTCAGCTAACTAGTTCCGTGTTGAAGGACCTTTTCCTCCCAGTCTCCCGCTCCCCCCTTGACATGCCTCTGCGCCCCCCCAGGGGGGCGCGCCCCACTATTTGAGAAACACTGCATTAGAACAAGATGATGGATGTTGTTCTCTTCAGCTGTCAGTGGTCAGAATGTTGTGGCTGATCGGTGGATCTGTCTGCCTTTACTCTGACATCCAGAGTTATACAAAAGTAGAGTATGTGTGCAGTGCAGAAGAGATTTACTTTATTGGATGCAGTTTTAGTGGTTCCATCAGAGAAAATCACATCCATATACAGATTTTTATTAATTCCAGGGCTGGTTCAGTAAAGATTATAATAATAACTACATTAGATAATTCTTTGTCGCAGTTGGAATTTTGCAGACTGAGAGATGGTTGAGAAGGTTTGCACTTCTTGTTTTAGCAAAATATGTTATAATAGAAGATCTTTATTGTCATTGTACATGAAATTATCTGCAAACCAGCAAAGTGCATCAGTCTGAGGTATCTAAAAATAAATAAGTAAAGAAAAATGCTTCTAAAGCCAATAATAAACAGAATATTTTGAGGGAATATTCTAGAAAGGAAAGAAAAGCTCCATTCTCACTCCTCTCAGGATAAACTGTCATTAAAATTGACTTTAAATTTAGCTTCAACACGAGATAAAAACATTTACTTTCATTACTGATGTTGTCGAGTTTTAATAAAGTTCATGCTACTTTTATAAAATGATGAAAGTGAATAAATTGTATTTCTGTGATCTGTGTTTGATTTCTGTCTTTTCTCCTGTCATCCAGATGTTCAGAGGGAGATGATGCCACATCTGGTCCAGCTGATGGAAGGTCTTGAAGTTCTCTGACTGGCCTCGACTGAAGATGGTCGTCTCACTGGATTTAAGGTTCAGATGCTCAGTAACAAACTCCACCAATGAGCCAACAGGGAAGTTTTAGGTTTATTAAATGTTGCTATGAAGGTTTCGCTGTTTTTCTTTGTGAATGCAATGAGCTCCAACTGAAAGTTGAATTAGAACTTAGAAGTAAATCCTTCCATCTGAAAGGATTTAGTTGCATTAATAACCTCATAACATTCTAATTTTTATTCCAGTCTTGGTTGGAAATAGAATCTCTGTATTGATTCAGGTAAAAACTGAACTTCACAGCATGTTGGAGCAAAACAACCAGATGAAAACTGTGATGGTGTTGGATTGTCAGACCATAATGTTGCAGCTCAAAGCAGCTTTTCTAGCTCAGTTCATTCTGACATTCAGCTATGAATCAACACAGCAGATGGTGATCCATGCTGTGGAAGTCTCACATCTCCTGATTTAATGGAGCTGCTTTGCACTTTTTACACTGTTTATTCACCAACACTTTATTTAATAAAAGTCCCATCTAGTTTTTATGAGGAATGTGATGTTTTAATTTCTCTGTGAAAAACTGCAGTCTAATGGAACAGCTGGAGTTTTAACATCTGTCCTGATATTGAGCATGAAGTATTGATCAGAATACTTATGGTTAGCAGTCATCCCTGAAGTTTTACATTAAAATCTTTACTTGTGTTGTGAACTTTGGTAAGAAGCAGAAACTTTAGCATTGCCATGGATACATGAGTGTTAAATTCTGTTCATGTTTCCATTTTGGGAAATTCAGTCCATCAGATGAGTTTGTTTTTACTGCCAGCTACCATTCAGTTTGGGATATTAAGAATAAATAAATGTGCATAATGTGGAAATGAACAGATTTTATTTTTATTTATTCCTACAGCTGCTGTGTGGAAAGTTCCAGAATGTGGAGGAATTTAGTCTCACAATCACAGACAATAAATATTATCTGAACGTTGGGTTATTGTTGTTTATTAGCACAATACAAAAAGATTCATGTTAGAAATATTCCAGTTAAGACTCCAGAATATCATGATTTATGTAAGTTTACCTCAATAATATGAATGTTCAGGTTAAGATTGTGCAGTGATATTTATTATGTAAGTTTAGCTGATTAAAGTTTATTATTTAAATTGACATCATTATTATAATATTTAGGGTCAGACCCTCCAGTATTGAGATTAAGAAATCAAATATTCTATAAAATGTAAATACACTGAACCCATTTGAATATATTTAAGTGAGACTCTACAATATTATTTGACTCAAATCTATCTAAATCAACATTTTAATCATTTTTACTCCAAACATTTACTGGACTGATTTAAATATTAAAATCACTCCTTTCTAATCCTCTGCTGTACGTTCAAACCTGAGGCCTTAAATAGAAACACACAAGTATCTGACTGAAGGAACTTCTGCAGAGTCCTGGTTCCAGAACATGATGATAGAATTATAGACAAACTTTTAACAAAAGCTGCCTGAGAGTTTACAGCTTTTTATGTTAGATTTCTTCAGTAATTTAATGAGTTATCAGCAAAAATCAAGTGTTCATTTGATGAACTTAATTTCCTAAAACATCCAGAATTGGAGCTCATATCTTTGGCAGCTGTAAAGTTTCTGCTCCTTCAAAGTTCACAACACAATGAATGAATTCCTAAAACACTCTCAATGCTGGAGAGCATTTGATGCTGAAGCAGGGAGCAGTTTTTCTGTTTCTTCTCTGGAGATGCACAATGAGGGACGTCTGCAGAGACTGAGAAAGAGTCTCACCACATCCTGACATGAGGAAAAAGATTTTATTGAAGACTACAATGAGAAAAACTATCAGACAGCAGACGGCTGCATTCAAGGTGAGCTCTGAACATTTGATCTGGAACAGGAATTCAATCACGGCAGCATGAGCTTCATTTCAGTCTGTAGCTGCTGAATTCATGGATGAATCATCTGGCACTAGAGAGGAAGACCATCAAACACCACGTCAGCTGATGGAGGTCCAAGAGTCTCACCCAACAAACAACCTACAGAGTGAAGACCTCCAATCTGATTGGACGGCCTCCTATTCAGCCACGTGTGAACAAATGCCTCTAAGCTGATTTGTTTTCTAAAATAAATCTAGTTTGAGTCCTAATCTATGCCTGTGTTTGCTTCTTTACACTGCTGTGAACAGTTTAGGCTGTTGGATTGTTCCAGATAAGACAAGTACAAGATTGTTCAGAGCCGTTCTACCACGAGCCTGACAGGAAGAACTCCAACAGCTACTGAATGTTCCTGTGGTCCCCTCAAGGCTACAGGAGGAGTCCTATGAGGACGAGCCGGTCCACCTGATGGTGGCCAGTCGCTGCGGTTCAAAGCCAACACTGACTACGTGGACTTCTACTGGACCACACGGAGGCCTTCAAACCGGACCAACAAGTTCAGCGACTCCCCGACTCGTGGGTCTGAGGACGCCGCCGAGCCTCGGTCCAGCCGGCCTCCTGTCTGTGGGTGTTTGAGTGCTGAGAGGTTTGTGGAAGCGTGTGAACGTTCTGTGTTGAAACAGCAGCTTTGGACTCAGTAACGCCCGGAAAAACCAAGAGCTCCTTTATTTGTGACTGCCACTGAAAAAACTGATGAAAATAAGTTTGCCAGGGTTCTGACTGATAACAGATTATTAAATAATGAAAATAACAGTTGAAATATTCCTTTAAACAATCCTTTTAGGTCTACATTTCCTTTACACTGACTTCTTGGTGTATGTACAAGTATTTAGGGTGGAATATACCAATAAGCCCAATGTTCAAGGGTTCTTCTGGGAATATACCATTAAACCAACCTTTTAGGTAAATGTTCCAGGATGTTGGGTAGAATATACCATCAGGTAAACCTTTTAGGTCTACATTGGAAGATTTTACAGTAGAATAATACTCCAAACCCTGCGACAGACTGGCGACCTGTCTAGGGTGTCCCCTGCCTTCGCCCGAGTTAGCTGGGATAGACTCCAGCCCCCCCGCGACCCTAATGAGGATTAAGCGGTGTATAGATAATGGATGGATGGATATTACTCCAAACCATCCTTTAGGTCTACATTTAAGGTGGAATATTCCTTTACACCAAGATTTTTTGGTCTACATTGAAGGATTTTAGGTGGAATATTCCTTTGAACAAACTTTTTAAGTTTATGTTCAAGGATGTTGGGTGGAATATACCATCAGACCAACCTCCAAGGTCTACAGTAGTGAATTTTAGGTGGAATATACCATTAAACTCACCTTTTAGGTCTACATTGGAGGATTTTAGGTGGAATTTTCTTCCAAACCATCTTTTAGTCTACATTTAAGGATATTTAGGATGGTATATTCTTCCAAACCAACTTCTCAGGTCTACATTTAAGGTGGAATGTTCCTCCATACTAACCTTTTTGGTCTACATTGAAGGATTTTTTCTAAACCACCCTTTGGGGTCTATATTTGAGGTTTTAGGTGGAATATTCATTTTAACCAGCCCCTCAGGTCTCTTTGAGGATTTTGGATGGAATACTCGGTTAAAGCAACATTTTAGGTGCATGTCCAAGGATTTTTGGTGGAATGTTCCTTTAAGGTGGATGCGTGAGGACCTTGTAGGTGGAATACTTCCTGAAACCAACCTTTTAGGTCGACATTCAAAGATTTAAAGTGGAATATTCCTTTAAACCAACCTAAATTTCATGTCTTGATCATTATCAAGTGAGAAACCTCAATCCAGACTCCTTATAATGATGTTTGAGATTTATGCTGCTGTTATTTGTTTCGTCCAGACTAAATGACAGAAATCCACAACTGTAATTTTATTTCAGGACTCAGTTATTAAATGTCAAAACAATCCATGTGACTCTAAAAACTCAACAGCTTTACAAACTCTAAGATTAAACTCTCCACAAGGATCCAAAATAAGTTGGATTTCTACATGAGAGCTTTAATTATTCTTCATCTACTTCCTGAAAAGTTTGGTCAATAAAAAAGACAAAAACTAATATTTTCAGCTGAACTAAAGACAGACTTTGTGATTTTTCTGCTCACATGTTGTGTTGTTGTAAACTTCCTCTTTCAAATAAATAGCAGCCTAACCTCCTGGAAACCAGCGTTTGTCCTGTTTTTGTGTTGCTCCTCGGCGACGCTAGACAGTCGGGTCCCAATGTTTTTTGAGCAACACACCATACTATGACGTTTTTACAATGAGGGTTCTACTATGGAACCAGTTTGACATGTTCAGGCATTCTTTGTGTGAAAACTCAGACATTTCAGGGATCAGAAGGTAGTTTTCAACTTTCTTTGTTAACTTTCTGCTTCAACTTTAAACTAAATTTCCTTCACTAAGCCAGCCCTCTGGACTTCCAGGAAGCTGTGTTCCTATTGGCTGTCCAGGTGGCTGCTTGGTGTTATCAGGAACACCTGAGCAGCTTGGTGTTATCAGGAACACCTGAGCAGCTCAGTGTCTTCCTGCTTTATGTGGCTGCAGACAAACATTTCCTCTGTTTCTCTTCACCAGTGAACCGGGTTTGGTTCCGTTGCTTTAGTTGGTTCTTTAGGCGTTGGCTTGCAGCTTCCAGCAGTAAAATCGTCTTTAATGTGTTTCTTGGTGTGTTTTAGGGCTTTGTATTGGATAGTTGTCTTGGTAAAGGTGGTTCTTTAGCCACAGTTAGCATATGGTGCTAATGTGTGCAGTGATTAGTGGATTTGCTGCAGCTGAGTTGTGTCTTTATCTTGGCTGTAGTGAGTCTTTAGAGGTTTTTGGTCAGACATATTCTGTATTCTTGTTTGAGAACCAGCATTGATTGTCCAGAAGGTAAGAGTTCCTGTCCTGATTCTCTGTTCTCAGAGGTTCTCTGGTAGGCTGTAGGAGACTTTAGCGTTTGGGTTGTGCTAGTTTGGTTTTTGTACGGTTTCATTTGGACGACTATCTTGAGGCCCCTCCATGTGGTTTTGTGAGGTTTTCTGGAACAGTTCTACAAAGCAACCTGCAGCAGAAGAGACTTTGAGAGTTTTTAGGAAGTTCTGGAGACCAGACTTTAGAGCAGCAGAAACATTTGTCAGCAGTTTGAGCAGGAGAAGGTGAGCTTCAGAGTAGAAATGAGATGGAAACCTTCTTGACCCGTGTGGTGAGGTCCTGTACCAAGAGTTTGAGCAGGTTGTGAAGAGTCTGTAGTTCTTTGGTCTGAAAGCACAAGAAGAGTCGACTCATTAAAGGAGAAAACAGGAGATATTGTTGCTTCTTCTGTCGCTATGCAGTTTCCTTAGACTGAATATCAAGTTTATATTTTAAATGATTTCCCATGTGAGCCCGAGAAGACTTCAATAAACTCCATCCCCTGGACACAACATATTTTATTACCATGTTAAATCTTTTTTCTTTTAAATATGTTTTTGAGTTTTAATCATAGTTTTAGCATAGTTTTTTCTCTTTGCTTGTTTAGTTTTGTCATCTATGTGAAAGGTGTTAAACAAATAAAGTTGAATTGATAAACTGAATAATTGACAAACTCATGATTGTGACAACAGAAGTATTTTCATTGTGATTTAAGGGTTTGTTTCATTTTTAAGGTTGGAGTTAGAATCTTGACAGAAAAAAAGATTAAAGAAATAAACTACATTAAAAAAGCAATTAAATCAAAGGAAAAAAACATTTAATACAATAAAACTTTTTTTAAAAAATTACACATTAAATACAATAAATATTAAACAGACAAAATATTTACTTAGAAAATTAAACAGAAGATACAAAAATGTAATTATGAAATTAAACAAATTTTTTTAAATAAAAATATGAAACATTAAAGATGAAATATTTTAGATAGTTAAACATTTAAAAAATACAATTAAACAAGAACATTAACCATTTAAAAAAATACAAAACATTTAATTAGATTATTAAACCTTTAAAAAGACAAAACATTTAATTAAATAATTGAATGTTTAATTAGAAAATTAAATCTTAAAGACAATAAAACTTTAAATAGGAATTAAACAGAAAATACAATGAAGCATATAAAAAGAAAATTAAACATTAAAAGGTGGTAAAACATTTATAAAGAAAAACCTTAATGATTTAATCTAAAAATTGAACATTGGAAAAGAAAAGGGAATTTTTCAAACAAGCCGATAAAACATTTGAAAAAACAACAATTAAACATTAAAAAGACAAAACATTTGGAAATCAAATCAGACATTAGAAAAGAATAAAAGGTGAGAAAAGAGCAAAACTAAACATTTAAGAAGAATCAAACTAAAGACAAAACATTTGAAAAGACACCAGTTAAACTTTAGAAGATCAAATTCAACAGAAGAGACAATAAAACGATCAAAAAGAGCAAAAACAGATAAAAGTCTTAAAGCGTTTTCTATTCTGAAATGAAAACATCAAGTTGTTTCTTCAAACATTTCCTCTTTCTATGTTCTTGGTTTGATTGTGGACAGATTTACTAAGAACTCATTTCAGAAAACTGCTTTCCAGATAAAGTCTACTAGTAGTTGAAGGCATCGATCAAACTAATGTTACCTTCTGATCTCCACAAACTTTACTGTTCAGTGAAGAGAATCAAAGTTTGTTGAGGATTTCTAAAAAACCCACAGATGAAGGTCTGAGAAGAACTCAGATGGATGGTCTAAATGTGAAATCAAGACTCATGGTCACAAGTTTTAAGGCTTCTGTTAACCAGAAAGTTCAAACTAACAGAAGTACTGAGAAACTTTTAAAACTTCAGTCCTCAGACTGTCTGAAGGTTCAAACTAACAAAGAACTACTCAAGAACTTTTAGGTTTTCAGTCCTCAGACTGTCTGAAGGTTCAAACTAACAGAGAACTACTCAGGAACTTAGAAGATATCAGTCCTTGGACTGTCTGAAAGTTCAATCTAACAGAGAACTAGTCAGGAACTTAGAAGATTTCAGTCCTCAGACTGTCTGAAGGTTCAAACTAACAGAGAACTACTGTGGGACTTAGAAAATTTCAGCCCTCAGACTGTGTGAAAGCTCAGGTCCTGAGGACTCAGGAGGTCTGGAAGCTTTGGAAAGTCTTGGAACTGAGGGTTCCACCCTCCAGCACAAAGGCTGAAGTCCAACCTCCTGAGAAAAACGGTCGAGTTAAAAAAAAAAAACTCGAAAATGACAAAAAATAGATGATAAATGCGCAAAAAAAAGAAGAATTAGTATCTGAGCGAGTAGCTCAGGGGGATAAGAAGAAGGACTACCAACCGGAAGGTCGCAGGTTCAAGACCCACCACCGGCCTTTTTCTTTCTTTGTCTTTGTCAGGCTTTTGATAAAATTTAAGAAGTGTCTGGTCTTGAACCAGCGACCTGCAGCTCCACAGGCAAATCCTTAACTCACTGAGCTACAGATCAGATACAAAGAAATAAATTCGTCGTCCCTTTGGCATCGTAGTCCCTGAAGTGACCACATGGGCAGAGCCAAGGCGGAGTCTGGGTGGAGTCAGGGCGGAGAGTAGGCGGGGAGGTGGGTGGCGGCCTCCCCCCTCTACTCCCCCACCTCCCCCCACCACCCACCACACCTTCCCCCGCCCCACGAGTTCTTCGAGTCTCCACGAGTTCTTCGAGTCTCCACAGGTTTTCCCCAGTTTCTGGAGTTTCCACCAGGTCGGAGGCAGAACAAGTTGTCATGAAGAGGTGTTGAAGTCGGCCAGGATGGACTGACTTTTTACAGCGACTAGAAGGAAGACCACTAGAAGAGCAGGTCTTTAACCACCATCCATAAAATCCATGGAGTCACTCCAGAGAAATGAAGGGAGATCAACTTTTATCAACCTCAATTCAGATGTTCAACTTCATATCTTTACTTGAAGATTTTTAGCACCACAAACCTTTAGTATCACACTTTATTATCCTTTATTAGGACTTTAAAGGAATCCACCAGCAGATTTACTTTTTGTTGACAACTTTATTCTTGTCGTCGTGGGACTGCAGTATTTAAAACTCTTCCTTCTATTTGACCTCATGTTTATTAGTTTTAGTGAAGAAACTTATTTTAATTGTCCATTAGTCTCTTAAAAACCAAATAATAAATTGGATTAGTCAAGAGGTTTAAATTTCGTACTTTGTCATATTTTAAATATGACAAAAAATATATAACAATAAAGCATCTTGAGACAATTTGACCTGTAATTGGAATTCTATAAATAAAATTGAATTAAAATTGTATGTATCTTGTAATATTGGAGTAATCCAGCCATATATGTTGGAAAACACATTTTCTTTGTCCATTAATCTGTTGATTGTTTTCTCCACTAATTAATTTCTTGTGTTGGTTTATAAAATGTCAAACCCAAATATATTCAGTTTAATGTCATAAAAACCAAAAAGATTTACATTCATGATGCAGGAATGAGGCAGTTTTTCCACTTTTTATCTTAGTTTAGTCAGAAAGACAGTTGATAATGTGTGAATTGTTGCAGCTTGCGAGCCGTAAAAGGTTTTAATCTTTGGGGCCGAGTGTCAAAAAACATTTAGAAACCAACATCAACAAAACACTCAACAAAGATTTGAACATCATTAAAGGGAAATACAACTTTTGCATGACAATGTCTAATTAAAGGACATTTATTTCCAACGTAAATGTGTGATATTCATCCGCTGGAGCTTTCTCTTCACATCGTCTTCCACCTGGACTGGTTTGGTCGGGAGCATGTGCAGCAAACATTTGAAAAACTGCACTTTAACATCAATGAATGACACTGAAGTTTAATCTCTACATAAATGAGACTGAGTCTGGATGTGCTGCTCTGTCATTAACTCCTAAGTTTAGGGAAAGTTAAAACAAAAGAGGACAGTTCAGATCAGACTTGAGAATGAGCTAATTCTGAACAAACATCTCAGACTTTCTGAGCTTCAGCACCTCTAGCAAGATATTTTAACAACAAGCAACTCAAGAGATCCAGAAGTTGGAGAGAGTTAGCTTTAGCTGAGCCAAAGAACATGTGGGACGCTAACCTAGCAAACATTTCAGACTTTTCTCTGTGACTTCTGAGAAATAATTTCTTATTTAATGACAGAGCTACACATCTTAACTCAGTCTCATGAAAACAGACTCTAATTCAGTGTCATCCATCCATATTAAAGTGCAGTTACCCAAAATGTTTGTTGCATGAGCTCCAACAAAACCTGTCCAGGTAGAAGGCCACTTTGACAAACAGGAAGTGGATGATTCCAAGCAGATTTATAGAAGGGGGAACCAGACTGTACTAAGTGTGGTGGAGTATAAAGGGGTGTTTTGTGGGTTTTTAAGGCTGATAATGATTATTAGTGAGACATTTGGAGTAGATATTCATTTGCAGTAAATGAAAGTATTTAAAATCTTGGAGTTAAACTTAGAAGAACACAAACTCTAACAGAAAACTTTGTTGATACGTTTTTGTTTTGTTTACAGATGTTAAGTTAAAGGAGTTTTATTCGTGACGTATAACCAATCAAATCACTCCAGAAGACAGAGCGACCACAGGTAGATAAAGGTTCAGAGCCAAAGTAGCGCCGTTTTTAATGTATTTATTACCGTAAATCAGTAAAAAATAAAATACTGATAATCAGTAAATCAGTCAGCCCACAATTACTACAATTCTACAATGTATGTCTCTTTCCTTTGACTTGTTATTTGTACAATATACGATGTATATGATGGCGTTTTTTCATACCAGAGGCTCTACTATGATGTTTTCTAAGAGATATACGATGCTACTCTGGTTGTTCTGGCCCTGGGTTGCTGCACTCCTCCTCAGTTGTTTTCTGGATTGTACTCAGCTGCATGTCTTCGTCCACCCGGCCTCCGTTGACTCGTCCCGCCTGCCGTCTCTGGAGCTGAAGCTGGATTGGAACAGACCAAAGTACAGTCCAATCACGATGCCAGCTGCCTCTCAAAAGGCTCCTTCATCTGGCAGGTGGCACCACTTCTTCTGAGGGGAAGCTGAGCTGGCCTGGCAGAACTTTGGAGATGTGTTCCAGTGGTTGGTGGATGTGTGGGGAGATACAGAGGGACCTTTGAATTGTTCAGAAAGGAAAACAGGGAACCCATTGGTAGTTTTAGTTTAGGGTGCTACTGCGGTGTGTTTTTGGGGTTTTAAGAGGTGAACAGGAAGAGGTTTTTTTTGTATTGATTATCTTTTACTTTGTTCCTGGTTGGAATGCCCATCAATGTCAACATGAAGTTCACTTTTAGTTCTGTTTATTTATTTTTTATTTTACTAACACCCATTTGTTTTTAACCGCCTCACATGTTGTGTTGTTGTAAACTTACTCTTTCAAATAAATACTCGTCTAACCCTCTGGAAACCAGCGTTTGGACTGTTTTTGTGTTGCTCCTCACCTACTTCAGACAGCCGGGACAAAACAACGTTTTGTGGACTGAAGGCTTTTCTATGACGTTTTTAGAGCGACATGCTAAACTATGACGTTTGTTGGACGGCACACTATACTATAGGCTTTTTTAATTGACATATAACTATGACGTTTTTTTTGTTTTTTTTTTTTTAGTTTTTTTGGTTCTAGTTTTTTTGTTGTTTTTTTAGCAACATATAAGAATTTGAACAGTTTTAAAAAATACTATACTTTTACTTGTGCAATGAAATATTATTCTATGACGTTTTTTAGACAACATATACTCTGATGTTTTCTTGAATAACATACTATTTTGACAATATACTGCACTATGACATTTTTTGAACCACATATCATACATGACAATTTTAGGCAACATCCTATCATTTTGTGCTTTTTGAACCACATAATAATCTATGGGGTTTTTTGCCGACATGCTATACTATGAACTACAGGCCATACTATGTTATTCTTGAAAAGCATACTATACTTTGACATTTTCTGAACTACATCCTATACTATGGCGTTATACACAGAGTACTTTGGTTACATGTTGATTTATAATCTAGATTTTTTTCTGTTTTATTTTATGATGGGATTACCACAGACCTGACTGTGAACACCGTTGACACCCACCTGAGGGAGAAGCTGCCTAAGATCTCAAGGCTGCTTGGTCATGGTCTTTCTGGTCCTGCTCCAGAACGCCTTCATCAACTACGTCTTCTTTTGAAGAGGCCCTCAGATGCTGCAATCTCTGACCTTCAGGAGGAACTGCTACTTTCATTCTGTAACGAGACGGCGGTTATTTTAAAGACCCAGCTCCTGGCGGCTTTGAATGAAAGTTTAACATCCATCAAAACGGAACTACAGACAGTTAAATCTGAGCTGTCGGTCAGTATTTCAAACATCAAGTCCAACCCGGCTGTCCTAAAGCACACTGTGGGTGAAACGGAAACTTCACTCTCCACATCACCGACGACATCGTCACACTCCAAAGCAGAGCACCTGTCTGCTGAACTTTTAAAAGTGGACTATAAATGTGAAGAATGTGAGCAGCAGCAGCCTGTGAGCAGCGGAACAGATGTGATCAGAAAGAAGTCTTTTTTTCTTTTCTTTCTGGTTGACTTGATGCTGTCAGATGCAGATGTTGGAGCTGATTCTGATCTTTCAGGATAAAAAGCTGCTTTTCCTTCACAGGAAATTATTCTCTCAGGTTTTCTCTGCTATTTATATTTTTATGATCTGTGATTATTTCATTATTGTAAAATAAAGTTTGAGGCGTAAAGACTCATTTAGTTATTTTATTCCTGAAATCTTTGACGTAGCAGAACTAAACTTCCATTTTCCTTAATGTACTTCTGATACTAGAACTAAACGTGTCTTCAAGACGGATCATCTGGTTTTAATGAATCAGCAGCAACATCACAACAACAAATGAGACAATGTTCAACAAATTCATGAAACTGATGTCATTTAAAACTATCAGAGTCTATTTTAGTGTCAAATTAAAGCTGATTACTGACAACTAGAACATTGTTACTATTTTAATCACATTTAAGTTTCCTGAACGTTACATTAACGTCAACCAGCAACAGTTTTATGAACTTAATGAACCACATTACAGGAACACAACACACTGCAGCTGTTTACATGAAACAACACAAACATCGTTAGCTTAATGCTACGTTAGCTTTTATCAGGCTACGACTGAGCAGCTAGCTCGGATAGCATCGCTAACATTAAAACTAATATTTACTGGATGCTAACTCTCTTCTCTGGTCAACACACAGAAATAAACTCCACCAACATCTGGAGTGCATGGCACACATTATATCTGACACAAAAGCTGCATATAAAGTGTAGTAAAAGCGGCACCGATACGAAAATAAACATTAACTTACCGAACTATCAGAGTCCTTTCAGTGTCTGCTGGTAGAATCAGCCGAAG